>NC_142935.1:62475691-62510691 GCF_046866305.1 Octopus bimaculoides
TTTTGCAATAACTTACTCCCTCACTTCTCCTCTCTCTCTTTCCCTTTCTGTGTATATATATATATATATATATATATATATATATATATATATATATATATATATATATATATATATATACATATTTATATATATATATGTTTATTTATATATGTATGTATATATATATATATATATATATATATATATATTTATATATATATATGTTTATTTATATATGTATGTATATATATATATATATATATATATATATATATTTATATATATATATGTTTATTTATATATATATATATATATATATATATGTTTATTTATATATATATATATATATATTTATATATATATATATATATATTTATATATATATATGTTTATTTATATATATATATATGTTTATTTATATATATATATGTTTATTTATATATATATATATATATATATATATATATATATATTTATATATATATATATATATATTTATATATATATATGTTTATTTATATATATATATGTTTATTTATATATATATATGTTTATTTATATATATATATATATATATATATATATATATATTTATATATATATATATATATTTATATATATGTATTTATGTATATATATATTTATATATATATATGTTTATATATATATATATATATATATATATATATTTATATATATGTATTTATGTATATATATATTTATATATATTTATGTATATATATATTCATGTATATATATATATATATATATATAAACAAAAGTAAATGAGTATATGCATATATACGTACAGGTATGTGCATACCGACATCCACCTGTATGTATAGGTGCATATCTGGGTACAGGACATTGCAAACAAACGTAGACGAGAACACACGAGCCACATAGAGAACATTCTACTTCATCAGCTACCCACGTTTTAACACCGGCGTTTCGACGAGCTTCGGGCAGGACGCAACGTTAAAACGGCTCGTCCCATGGATCGCAGATTAAATCTGTATACGCAAATTAAATCTAGCCATGGAGGAATGTAGTGGCGGACGAAAAACAAGACAGGAAAACAAACAGAAGGCTTTACGGCCAGACGAGAAAAATTATGTGTGTATGAACGCGATGAGGCACGGAACCGAGAGAGACAAAGTGGTAGCGTGTGTTACTTAGCGAAAGCCAAGGAAGGAAAGGATTATTGACCGGAAGCATGTGACCATGCCGGTGTAAAGGGAAGAGAGAGAGTGGTAGAGGGAGAAAGAGAGGGAGGAAGTAGAAGAATGGTGAGCAACGAGAGGAAAAGAGAAAGAGAGGAAATACGAGGGGGAAAAGGAGATACGTAGTAGTAACAGAGGAAGAACAAGAGGGGTAAGGCGAGATACGTAGTAGTACAGAGGAAGAACAAGAGGGGTAAGGCGAGATACGTAGTAGTACAGAGGAAGAACGAGGGGGGGGGGGGAAAGGAAAGAGAAAGAGAAAGAGATAGAGTAGCGTCGGAGGATAAGTTTACGAACTACTTACAATTTTTGTGAGACGCTGCGTTCAATCATGTAAAAACAAAAGTAAATGAGTATATGCATATATACGTACAGGTATGTGCATACCGACATCCACCTGTATGTATAGGTGCATATCTGGGTACAGGACATTGCAAACAAACGTAGACGAGAACACACGAGCCACATAGAGAACATTCTACTTCATCAGCTACCCACGTTTTAACACCGGCGTTTCGACGAGCTTCGGGCAGGACGCAACGTTAAAACGGCTCGTCCCATGGATCGCAGATTAAATCTGTATACGCAAATTAAATCTAGCCATGGAGGAATGTAGTGGCGGACGAAAAACAAGACAGGAAAACAAACAGAAGGCTTTACGGCCAGACGAGAAAAATTATGTGTGTATGAACGCGATGAGGCACGGAACCGAGAGAGACAAAGTGGTAGCGTGTGTTACTTAGCGAAAGCCAAGGAAGGAAAGGATTATTGACCGGAAGCATGTGACCATGCCGGTGTAAAGGGAAGAGAGAGAGTGGTAGAGGGAGAAAGAGAGGGAGGAAGTAGAAGAATGGTGAGCAACGAGAGGAAAAGAGAAAGAGAGGAAATACGAGGGGGAAAAGGAGATACGTAGTAGTAACAGAGGAAGAACAAGAGGGGTAAGGCGAGATACGTAGTAGTACAGAGGAAGAACAAGAGGGGTAAGGCGAGATACGTAGTAGTACAGAGGAAGAACGAGGGGGGGGGGAAAGGAAAGAGAAAGAGAAAGAGATAGAGTAGCGTCGGAGGATAAGTTTACGAACTACTTACAATTTTTGTGAGACGCTGCGTTCAATCATGTAAAAACAAAAGTAAATGAGTATATGCATATATACGTACAGGTATGTGCATACCGACATCCACCTGTATGTATAGGTGCATATCTGGGTACAGGACATTGCAAACAAACGTAGACGAGAACACACGAGCCATATATATATATAATACAAAGAATATATATACATGTATACACACATATATATACATACTTACATCTACATGTGTATATATATGCATATCAGGGTACAGGACGTTAGAACAATAAACTACAGACAACGGAACGAACACATAGGAAAACGGAAAGCCACTTGGAATATCCCTTCATCAGCTGTCTCTATTCTATCTAGACGTTTCGAAGATAAGACAGAACGTACTCTAGAATAGTCTCTTCCTGAGCAGTGGATCAACCCACTACACAGAGGATTCCAAGGTGGCAAACACAAACCAAGACAGGAAAAATTGGACAGTGAAAACAACATTCAAAAGCCGTATATATATATATATATTTATGTATATATATATATGTATATATATATATGTATATATATTTGTGTGTATATATATATTTATATATTTATGTATGTTTATATATATATATTTATGCATATATATATATTTATGTACACACATATATATATATATATATATATATATATATATCCGTATCTCTATATCTATTTTTTCTCACTGTTTCTTTCTTTTCCCTGATTAATCAATCTACCTTTTATTTCCCTATGTGTGTATGCGTGTGTATGTGTGTGTGTGTGTGTGTGTGTGTGTGTGTGTGTGTGTGTGTGCATTGTGTGTGCGCGCGCGCCTGCGTGTTTGTGTGTAAGTGAGAGCGTATCCTCCCGTTTCTTTTCTTGTATCATTCTACCCGTTATGCTCTACCTTCCACTCTACCATCTAGCCGGACTTCGATTTATCAAGATTGATTTGCTCTGGTTTTATTACTTCCTTCATGTAAACAGAAAGTGATAGAGTGGGATAGAGTGGGCGAGAGTAAACAGTGACACACCTGTAGCTTTGACATGACATTATTTCAATAATACTCAGACACACCCATTACCTATACCAACACCCACACCTACACCACAAGTCTACTGATAGTATTGTACGCAATACTATCAACAAACGAACCAGTGAGGTATGATCGGTCTGTTAGTTAAAGTAATCATATTACTGTCAAATCACGTTCTATCGATGTATAGAAAGGCGTAATAGTTAACGTATGGTAGAATACACTATTCCACCACGAAAATTTAGGCTTGATGATGATGTTGAAGAAGAGGAAGAAGAAGAAGAAGAAGAAGAAGAAGAAGAAGAAGAAGAAGCAGGAGGAAAAGGAGGAGAACAACAACAAGATGTATTTGAACGGATTGAGTGATCTGAGGTATTAGGTCATTGCAAACACCTTTCGAAGTATTTGCTTAGTAATTACGTACCTAGAAATAAATAATAGTATTTTAAAAGTGTATTTCAAATTGTTGAAAATTCAAGAAACTTGGAATAATATGACGCATGTTATCTCCGATTTTTATATATTTTCAATGACACACTTAAATTCCACCAGTTATTTACGTTCCCGGGTAGAATTTTTATACAAACGCGCGCACGCTCACACACGCTCATACAACTGCTAAAACGTTTCCATTCTTTACTTAAATATATCTTATTTTACACACACACACACACACACACACACACACACACACACACACACACACACACACACACACACACACACACACACACACACATATATATATATATATATATATATATATATATATGTATATATATATGTTTGTATGTGTGTTTCTGTGTTCTTATGCCCATTTCATAAATTTGTATAATTTAATCTTAACTATTTCACTATGTCACATCACCAAACAAGATCCTCTTTATAAACCAAACTTTGTTCCATTTTGCCTTATCGTCTGAAAATTAGTAACGAGAAATACCGAAATATGATTGAGGTTTCAGTTCCCAATATTACATGTCTGTTTGTGTGTGTGTGTGTGTGTTCCCCATCACCGCGTGACAACCAGTGTTGATGTGTTTATGTCCCCAGTAACTTAGCGGTTCGGCAAAAGAGACCAGTAGAATAAGTATCAGGCTTTAAAAAAGAGTATTGTGACTGATTTCTTCAACTAAAATTCTTCAAGGCGGTGCCCTAGAATGGCCGCAGTCTGACGACCTGAAACAAGTACTGGATAAAAGATAATGTATGATATACAGAGTGCGTCAACTTCTTTGAGGGCAACGCTTTCAAGTGCTCTGATCTTTTTCTAACTTTTTTTTTTTACCTTACTCTTCAGATAAATAATGTCAGACATTAGGTTGGTTCAGTAAATGAAAAGGCATATTGTAACCATTGCCTTAAAAACGCAGAAATAATGATACAGATATAGCTTGCTTCCTGCAAGTTTCCTGGTCCTTCAAATTCAAAGTTCGAAAGAGGGTGGAAGTTGCTGACGGGGAATCCAACATCAGCAGCGAAACGCAAAAGCGCATGCACATTGTCCGAATGCCATCAGATTACATAACTTTGTACAAACAGTCGAAGAAATATTCGATAACAAAAAAAATTCGGGAAGTCAATCAGAATCATTGCAAAGGACGTTAAGGTTTCAGACAGCACCATCAGAAGAATTTTGCATAAAGACATTTGGTGCAAGTTGCATATGATGCGGAGGGATCTATTTATGTAGGGTATGACAAGAGAAAATCGCTCGATCGTGCAAAGCGCTTGCTAAATAAGCACTAATTCTTAGCATTTTCCGGGGCAATAACGATTCTGCCAGCTCGTCACCTTGGTTGTGTTGAATAATAGTAAAATTTAGAATAATCTGGAGTTTCGTTTTGCGTAAATCAAATCTCAACATTGATCTAATATTTTACCTGATCTACATGCCAATGTTGACAGGAGTTATCACTAATGTCTAGAACATTAATCCTGCGAGCCCCTGTGAGTTTCCGCTACTAGGACGTTTATTATTTCATGAGAAGAATAGTATGTACTACGTCGCATGTTGCATTGTAAGAACGCTCTGCACGAAAAAACTGCGAGGTTTTTTATTGTAGTTGAATGCTTGGAATTTCGGTAGTGTCAGAGAAATACGTTGGAGATATGCGTTCAAGTTCCTGTCAAGTCGATGATTGCAAAGAAATTATCGCGAACCTGAAAGAGCTAACAACATTTCTACTTCATCATTAGATTGCTGATGTCTTGGTGCAATGACAAATTGTTTGCATCCAGCGCTAGTTATCCATTTGATAATACAAGGAGCAATAGAAGGAGTTTCATTAATAGTTACTAGAAAAGTTGTATAACTTCTCGATTTAACATTGGTCATAAGGTCTTTAATAGTGAAATCATTTGTGGGTGAAGTTGTAAAATGTACCTGCAGCCTTTTGAAAAATGAACTAATAATGGTTAATGCGTAATATTTGCCAATAAAAGCAGCGTAAAAGTCTGCATACACAGGCTACGAAAATTCTAACGATAATAGCCAAAGAGTTCATTTTGAAGCAAGATTATGAATTTTGCTGGCACGCCGAATACAAAAGAAGAAAGAAAGGTGAATTGTGTTAATTCAGCCTCGAGGTCGGGTCACTGAATAGATAAGTAAGCTAACGACTTCATCTTTGCTATGCCGAATGTAGATCACGTGTAACGGTTTTTCGTAATATAGGGAGACCAGCAGTTGATCCCGATTCCAATGAACATCCTCTGGAATGAGCGGAGTTATTTTCCCGAATAAAAAATATTTAAGGGATCTCGTTTCGACGATCTCATACGACTATTTCTTGGAGTTCAATGATGTGGAAATAACTTTGGATCACTTCTACAATCAAGTAGGTGAATATGCAGACAACCCGTCATTGAATCTGGAAGCTTCTTGTCAGAAAAGCTTTACAGAAAATTGACGAATTGAGTTCTCCTGCTCTTACGATGTTTAATCAATGTCATGAAAATAGCCTCACGCCGAGCTCAACTTTCTAATGTTAAACCACAGCACCAGAATTTGGGGAAGAATTTATCGAGACTATAGATGAAGTAAAATGCTTTATGATTCGTTGCATAAGGGAAATAAATATCGAAGAGGGACTGGTGCAACAAATAATTGAAGCTTTTAAGATAGCCTGTGAATAACCGTGTCCTGTTTTACACGAACGTCACGAAATACACAAGACAAAGAAATCAACAAGACAAAGAAATCAACAAGACAAAGAAAAAACTGCACCGAATCCAAGGTGTTAACCATCTTCATTGGACTGCGGCCATGCTGGGTCACTGCCTTGAAGAGTTTAAGTTGATCAAGTACTTTAAGATCTGGTACTTATTCTAACGATCTCTTTTGTGGAAACGCCAAAATACAGGCATGTAAACGAATCAACACCGATTGTCATGCGGGGAAGGAGTACAAAGAAAACAAATGCAAAAACTCCACCCAAGTACATATACCTACCTTCCTACCTACCTACCTACCTACCTACAAACATACATACATACATACATACATACATATCCGTCTATATATGACGGGCTCCCTTATAGTTTCCTTATTTCTTTATTGCCCACAAGGGGCTAAACATAGAGGAGACAAACAAGGACAGACAAAGGAATTAAGTCGCTTACATCGACCCCAGTGCGTAACTGGTACTTAATTTATCGATCCCGAAAGGATGAAAGGCAAAGTCGACCTCGGCAGAATTTGAACTCAGAACGTAACAGCAGACGAAATACCGCTAAGCATTTCGCCCGGCGTGTTAACGTTTCTGCCAGCTCGCCGCCTTATAGTTTCCACTGACCACACCACTCGCAAGGCTTTGGTTAACCCGAGGCTATAAAAGAAGACACTTGTCCAATGTGCCGCACAGTAGGACTGAACGTGAAACCACTTAGTTGCAAAGTGAGTTTTATAACCATGCAGCCATGCATTTTTGCTTTAATTTTTGTTTGTTTTGTTAAGGCCAGAGAAGAGTATCAGGTGAAAGGAAGTCCTTTAGAGCGAAGATTAATTTTTAAATCCATTGTTTGGGCGTGTATTAGTTTCCAAATTCATCATGTTTGGACATAGATTAGTCATTAAACTCATGAGATTTGGATATAGATTAATTATTAATCTCACGAGGTTTGGATATGGATTATTTTTCAAATTCATCAATTGCTGCAATAACCAACACCGTCTCTGCAAATAATACCGCCTATGCTTCTTATAAGCACAACCAAAATGAAATTACTCAAAACGTTGTCACACACAGAAACCTGCTGACTTAACTCAAAAGAGGACACACTCTCTCTTCCTCTTTCTCTCTCTCTCTCTCTCTCTTGCTCTGATTAGTATTTATGTTTGCCCAGACACTGGTGTCCCAGAATGCCATGCACCACTGAGACATGTCGAACGCACTGTTGACGTAAAAGAGAGACGTCATTCTCCTAAGACATACACAACAGCGCCCAACGTATTTTCTTTCTGAACCTGCCTGGACACGTTAAGAATAAAAGTGAGAATTTCTTCTTTTTTTTTATTACTTTTAATCTCGGTACTTATTTTATGGGTCGTCTTTTGCCGAATTGCTAAGTTATGGAAACGTAAACACACCAACACCAGTTGTCCAACGGCGGTGGGAAACAAACGCAGACACACACACACACACACACACACACACACACACACACGCACGCACACACACACACACACACACACACACATACATATTAGAGGCATACATGTTTGCATACACTTCTATAATCAAAGTTTTAAGCTGTGCCACTGATGAGGTGTAATACGACCGGAACATATTCGGAGTTGTCGTCTTTACTAAATATCATGGTCGCTTCTTCATTTAATTAATCTTTATTTAATATTTATTTAATTAATATTATTCTTTTTGTTAATATTCGGGTATACCAAAGCGCCGAGTTGGCAGAGTCATTACTGCGCCGGAAAAATTATTTTGCGGCATTTCTTCCGACTTTACATCCTGAGTTCAAACTCTACCGAGTTCGACTTTGCTTTTCATCCTTTCGGGGTCCATAAAGTAAGTACCAGCTGAGCACTGGGGTTGATGTAATCGACTTACGTCTCACCCGAAATCGCTGGCCTTGCGCCAAAATTTATGAACCAATATCTCGGTGAATCAGGTTAATTCATTTAGATAATGATTATTATTATTAATAATTATTATTAATCAATAAAGAAAAATATCAGCTAGCTACATAAAGTATGCTGGCGCCCACACTTTGCTATCAAGTGTTTATGCAGCAGGAGTCCCTTGGGTATTTGTTTTCAGCATCACTCCACCCACCTGCCGCTATCACTTTTATGTGTGCTATTTGTCTGACCGTTGCGGCTATTATAACCATCGATCTAAAAAGCTATCAAACAATCTCTGTACACACGCAAACTCTGCCTCAGTGTCCGTCTGTCTGTCTGCCTCTGTCTCCCCCTCTATCTCTCTCTCACACACACACAGTCTCTCTATTTCACTCTTTCTCACTCACACACACACACACACACACACACACACACACAGACTTAAGGTGGGAGGAGGTACTTTCGTTAACTGTCGTCTAACATGAAGACGGCCAACATCAAAGGAATTGTTGCTACGTGATGAACGTTCTGTTGACAATAACCAAAGACTCTCTTAGACTCTTTAAGTCATAATCGAAGTTGAAGCTTCGATTAATTTCTTAGTTTTTTGGGGGGTTTTTTTGTTGCTTTTTTTATACATTGAATCTCAAACCAATTCTCTACTACTACTACTACTACTACTACTACTACTACTACTAGCACTACAATTTCTGCTGTTGCTGCTGTTATTGTTGTTATTACTACTACTACTACCACTACTACTACTACTACTACTACTACTACTACTACTACTACTACTACTACTACTACTACAGCTGCTGCTGCTGCTGCTACTGCTACGGTCGCTGTTAGCAATACCACCTCTATATCGCCACTACTATCACCTCCACCTGCACCACTACCATCACTAGCACCACCATCACCACCACCATTAAGACGGGCAGCCTAACCAGCACCACTATCATCAACATCACCACTACCGCGGCTACCACCATCACCCACATCCTCCACCACTACCTCCACCACCACCACAATTGCCACTGCCACTACACCACTACCGGCGCCACACTACCGCGCCACAACACTACTTCCTCCTATACAGCCACTGGCACCACTACCGCACGATCACCATCAAATAAACACCCCCGACATCATCACCATCACCATAACCATAACCCTACCACCACCACCACCGCCGCCACCACTGTTAATAAGTTCCTTCTTTATTATATTTTTGTATTATTTTTACTCTTTGCTCAACTTCTTTTTGCTTCTATTTTCCTTAACCTTTTTGCTCCCTCTCTCACCTTCTTCTCTCCCCTTCTTTTCACTCTTCATTCTTTCTAATTATTTCTACTCTCTCTCTTCCCCACCTCTCTCATATTATTTTCCTAGGACAATGACATTTACAAATGTTGTTGACGTCATCGTCCTTGCTGTCGTCGCTGTAGTTAAACGCCATGATGTCATCTGACTATCTTCTTTTAGTTTTCGTTTGTCATTTGTCCTTGTAATGTGCGCCAACCAAAGACCTGACAGAAGAAGAAGCGGGTATGTTAAGCGGGACAGTGGCTCTTGTTTTTTGGACCGCGAATCCGGTTAAGTTGCTCAGTGTCCGATTCAGACCAGACGTCTATGTAAGGAGAAAAATGAAATAAACAAAAAAAAAAAACTGGCAAGAGATCGCCTATAGAAATGGTCGGTTTCATCCAGAAATGGGCTGACTGGAAGTTATTCCTGAATGTTCGCACACGTTTACATTGTTTGGTGAACTGACATCTGACTATCTCAAACCGTGTCCAAGAAACGTCTGACCAAGATGAAGCGAATTCTCATTTTTTTGTTTTCTTTTTCTTTTTCTTTGGGGAAGAGCAAGTTTTGTTAATCAGACGGTCCATCTACTGCCAAAAACCCACTTAAAGAATTTCTTGAAATGCCATGTCTTGAAATGGTTGATGATGCACAAACATACAATGAAGTTAACACAGCTAAAAAGATTCCGGAGCGACGACGATGAAAGTGAAGCGGTCTGGTTGCCTGGTTAAATATAAAACAGACAATAGCACAAAACGCATATCCAACAAGGACAGCACTATTCGAACTAATGTAGAAACTGTTCTTATAGAGATGACAAAACCAAAAAATCTTGTATGTAACTCTCAAAAACAATCTAGTTACTTTACTGTATGGATCAAACGACACTATTCCTGTCACATTCAAATTGTATACAATTACATATCTTGCTTAAAAATTCATTGTTACCTCCGTCTTAGCGAAGGCGGAGGTATTGTTTTCAGTCGTGTTTGTTTGTTTGTCCGTGGACAAAATATCACAAGAACGGCTGGACGGATTCAGATGAAACTTTCAGCAATGTTTGGCCTCGTGACTGGCACAAACTGATTAGATTTTGGGATCAATCCACTACCGGACAAGGATTCTGGATTAGTTTTCCGATTTTTTTTTACTTAATTTCTGAGAGCGGTTGGGTTCATTTTTAGTATTCTCGTTTGTGAGAGCAGTCAAGTTTATTTCAGATATTCTCATTTTAAAAATCAGTTCCGGCTAATCGTTGAGTGGACGTTGGTGTTACCTTGACGGAGATTTGCGCTCTCTGGGTGCCCTTGTTAAATATATTTCCTAGTTAATCTTATTGCGGTTAAGTTATTTTATTATTCTATTTTGGAACAGTGGATCTCGAGTTAAATAAGCTATAAATAATAACGTGTAGATATTGGATTAAGAAACCCTTTGAATAGAAAACGTCGAGGGCCTGTCGTGCTTGCAGACGTAGGCTCTGATCCCACGGGGCAGCCTTCGACTTTTTCTATCGAAACAATTTTTTAGCCTAATATTTATACGTTATTATTTATAGCTTTATTTGCTTCGAGATCCACTGTTCCAAAATAGAATTATTTCATGTTCTCTCGAAGTTTATAGATTCTTATCTCATTATTCTTTCTCACTTTCTTTATCCATTTATTTCTTTATCCATTAATCGTCCGAGTTGTCTTTTCACGGCTCGTCTCTTTGACCGAGCTACGGTTTTGGCTAAAAAAAAAAAAAAGAACACAACACAATACACATCACAGTACAAAGAATATATTACAAATTAACAAACTCGCAAATAAATAAATAATTAAATGTGATAAATAATATAAGATAAAATCTAATATAATAAAAGCTTTCTCATCAACGTGAAACAACAAACCTGCAAGCCTCCAAACGTACTTCAAGCAACTAATATAATATACAAACATAAGGCAGCGAGCTGGCAGAATCGTTAGCACGCCGGGCAAAATGCTTAGCAGCATCTTGTCCGTATTCACGTTCTGAGTTCGAATTCCACCTAGAACGACTTTGGTTTCCATCCCTTTCTGAATTGATTCAATAAGTACCAGTTGAGTATTAGGGTCGATGTAATCGAATTATCCCCTCGATTGAGAGAATGCTCTCTTAAAATGCCGAGTATTAAAGCACCTGAGAATCATGGGCAAGCGAAGTAATTCACCCCAGATGTTTTGACACCCTGTGCTTTGGGAGAGTAACCTCCACCACGTCAATTCGCAACCTACTCGCAAATACACAGGGTATATACGTTAAGTATATGTGGTCGATAACGTTTATTACACTAACGCTGCTTCTATTTCATATCTGAAGATATATTTCTTTTTTCTGGTGAAGGTCGGTTTATGAGGTTAACCTGGATTTCCCGTCCGTAAAGGGGTAAACTTTACAGTGTATCTTCAGGCCCCAAGACCTGTTGGCCTATGACCTGTCATAGGCCAACAGGTCTTGGGGCCTGAAGATACGCCATAATGTTAATAATCCCTTTCTGGATGGGAAAACCAGAGTAACTCCATAAACCGACCTTCACCAGAAAAAATATAGACTACTCTACTTCTTAGAGTGTGCTTCTCCTACGGATTTATGTTTTTCTAAAAACGATATAAATATATATATATACATTGAAGTGTGTGTGTGTGTGTGTGTGTGTGTGTGTGTGTGTGTGTGTGTGTGTGTGTGTGTGTACGTATATATTATTTACCTTAGGCATAGCGATACTAATAACTGGTTGTTAAAACTCTATAATGTTTGCATTGAAGGGAAGGAAGTATGGTATACGAGCATGTGGGACTGTGCGCTTGTTTGCATGCATATGCAAGCCTGTGTGTATATAAAACTAATATATATATATATATATATATATATATATATATATATATATATATATATATATATATATATATATATATATATATATAATAGAGTGTAATTATATTATTTTATAGATATTGTTATTTATTGACAATACTCGTAGACAGGCTAGACTCGAAGTGCTCAAGGTGAGCTAAGTTCCATTTAATAATTTGAGTGGAGGCAATACGAGTAGAAAACTAGAGGGACATGCCCTATTATCCAGCAGAATATACAATATATATGCACACTTACTTCAACATTAATAGAGTGTATATATTTATGTGACTATGATATATATTTATGTGACTGTGAGACCACTACTGTTCGCACTATCCCAGATTTCCTATCGGTTATAACAAACAGAGAACATTAGGGTTAGTTGTCGTTCAAGTCGGGACGAATGCCAAACTGAATGGCAGCGTACGACGTGTCTGCACATGCGTGTCGCCATGTGTGCGTGTGTATATGCATACTTACAGACGTAAAACACACATGCACGCGCACACACACATAAACATATATACATATATTCTTAAATACATATGTGCGTGTGAGGGTACCTGCGCGTATGTATATGAGTGTGTATATATATATATATGTATGTATGTATGTATGTATGTATGTATGTATGTATGTATCTATCTATCTATCTATCTATCAGTCTCTGTGTGTGTGTGTGTGTGTGTGTGTGTGTGTGTGTGTGTGTGTGTGTGTGTGTGTGTGTGGTTAATCGAAAGCTCTCACACATTAGGAAGAAAACTTCTTCCCCAAAAATTTAGTAACATCCCAATAAAAGATTTTATAACACTTTTTTTTTAAAGATTACTTTCACACTTCAAAACTGTATTAAGCAATTCTCATTGACTTTTCAAATATGTGTGTGTGTGTGTGTAGGAATATATATATATATATATATATATATATATATATACATAGAGAGAGAGAGAGAGAGAGAGAGAGAGAGAGAGAGAGAGAGAGAAAGAGAGAAAGAGAGAGATGTTATTGTTTGCGGAAACGTATGGTTTAGTGGATTCCTGGATTAAATAATACGTTGTGTTCTTGTGCAAAGCACTTCATTTCACGTTACTCCAGGTCACTCAGCTGGTAAATGTTAGTAGTCGTCCGACGGACCGACGTCCCATCCAGTGGGGTGTATATGAGTCACAGAAACCGGAAAACCGGTCCTATGAGTCTTTGTGACTCGGGAAGGAAGTTTATCCTTTTTTTATTATCCTATGTTATTATTTAATTTTATTTCTATATTTCTTGCCAACGAAAGAAGAGTCCGTTTCTAACCTAGATCCATGGCTCTTTCGCTGGAATTTTGAGCAACATCAACAAAGTATTTGCACATGTTTCCGTGTATATGTGCAATATTTGTAGTCAGTGCATGTTCAGAATGGTAAGTTTTGTTTTATGTATTCTCATGCATTTAGTTGCGTGTCTAGACATGTAAGGGTGTACTTAAATGCTAAACTTTTTGAAAAGTTTTACATATTTTGACAATACCGGTGATAGTTTGTATCTCCAATCTTCTAATTAGCTTTCTCTTTTCTGGTTTTGAGAACCCCTAATTTCTTCTCTCAGTCGCAGGATTAATGAAAACAGGCACGAATATCAATATCACTAGGTTAAACAAAATATATGCTGCTTTCATAGTTACAAAGGAAGGCGGGAACTCTTTCAGATTGAATCATGTTGGAATATCAACGCTCAAACTCAGAAAACATTAGAAAATAAACTGTACATCTCTTAATAAATAACGGAGAGACACAATTAAGAAAAGAGTAATTAACAACGAAAATAAAACATCTAGAATGCGCATCACTCGTAAAATGGCCGTAAGTGTGCAAAGCAAAGTAACTATGTAAAAAAAACAACACAAGAAAAAACCCCACAAGGTAACTATAGAGAAACGTATTCTTCTCATGTCCAAGAATATTTTATTTCATTTGTAAATCATCAGGGGAGAAGAAGCAGACAAGAGAATGGTTCTAATGCAGCACCATTATTGGTTCCTCCCTCTTACCTCTATTATTCTCTATCCTTTGTAGACTCTTTTACTATCAAGAAAGACTAACTCCATGTGAGGGTAAATCTTATATTCTTCGCATTCCAACAGACGAAATATAACGTGCTGTTAATTTAATTATCTTTTTTATGATTTATTTGGTTATTTTTTTCCCGTTACAGAAGGTGTTGGCCGGGTGCCTTAGAGACCAACACATTGCTTGGACTGAATAACAATTGGATTTCATCTGACACCATCATGAATGGCGTTTGTCTCATCTGTAGAAAGACATCCAACGATATATAACCATCCCTGATGTTGAATGAAAATTGGTTGCAAAATAGATAACGAATAATGCGAAGTGGATACCAAGCCACACGGAAGAAAAGATTTTAGCGAAGTTATTCCATCATAGACGATATTACGGGAGGAAATATAAGTAATCAAATAAAAGAAAGAAAAACATATTGAAAGAAGATCGAGAAAGACAGAATGGAGAAATTAAAGCAATTAAAAGAAGAAGAAGAAAGAAAAATTGCTGAGAAACGCCACCAAAAGGAAGTTGAATGGTACAAAAGAGAATTAGCGAATAAAGAACCAGCACTTTGGCTGCACTGGCCAGAATATGTGTAAATATAAATTCATATACTTTCCAGTTTCTGTGTAAAAATGTTGTGAGATTTCTGTCGTGTTTTGTCGTGATCTGTTCGTTATTGTGAGACTTTCAATTGCTGTTGATAGTACTTATTATTGTGATTGTCTGCTTTTTAATCTAACCGGTTGTGGGTTGTCTGAGGCGGAAAATTGACAGAACCGTTAGACCATTGGGTAGAATTCTTTTGGGGCATTTTTTTCTTACTTCCACTACCTTGAGTTCAAATTCCACCGATGTGAACTTGTCATTTTTCCGAGGTCGATGAATATACAACGTATTTCTTTCTTTTTTCTTTCTTTTTTCTCCTTCTTTCTCTCACTCCCTCTCACACACACATACAAATAGACAAACATACATATATTCTCTCCGTCTCTTTCTCTGTCTCTCTCTCTCTTTCTTTCTATCTGTCTCTCTCTTTCTTTCTATCTGTCTCTCTCTTTCTTTCTATCTGTCTCTCTCTTTCTTTCTATCTGTCTCTCACTTTCTTTCTATCTGTCTCACCCTCTCAGATTTAGCTTTTGCCAACAAGATTATGTGAAAAAATAACTCGAAGGGTGGCACCGAAAATCCATTATATTTTCTCACAAAAATTCCATTGTGTTCGCCAAAAGAGGCACCGGAAATCGTTCGTTGAATTAAGGGAGAAGAAAATGGTGGTCGGTTGCATGTTGTTCATGTTGCTTAACTGTTGCTTGTTGGTTGTTGTTGTGCGTCATCTATTATTGTGGACTGTTTGTTACAGTGGGTCGGCTGGTGTTATGAGTTAGCTACTGTTCTAAGTCAATTGTTGTTGTGGGCTGTCTGCTTTTTTATCTTTTGTTGTGATTTGTCGGCTGCTATGAACTGTTTGCTGACTGAATATTATAAGAACGCGTTTTGTCGATTACACCACGAATCTGTATAAACATGTCTGTTAGTTTGTGTATGCATGTATGTATGTAGGTCCTTATTCAGTTTTATTTCAAGATTTCTTGCCAATAGAGAAAGAGTTGGTTTCTAAACTAGATCCAAAGCTCCTTCGTTGGAATTGCAGCATCATCAGAATATTTTCGCATGTATGTATGTATATGTGCAGTATTTGGAGTAAGTACATGCGCATATTTGTATGTTTTGTCATATGTATGTATTCTCGTGCATATAGTTGCATGGCTAGACATGCACATATTTACTTAAATGATAAAACTTCTAGAAAGTTTTACAGATTTTTTGCAGTTCCAGTTACGGTTTGGATCTCTAGTCTTCGGTTCTGCTTTCTCCTTTCTGGTTTTGAGAATCCTAGTGCGTGTGTGTGTGTGTGTGTTTGCGTATGTGATACATTACTGTTGTTTTGTAAACATATATATATATATATATATATATATATATATATATATATATATATATATATATATATATATATATATATATATATTCATATATATATATACTGTCGTATAGATACAAAATCAATCCAACGCTACATGAATTCAGTGTGGGATGTGTTATCCGAGCTCAGTCAAACAACTTCAATCCCAACAGCCTACAGTGTAACGTTGTCAAACAGCTACAGAACACATTTAAATACGAACGCCAGGAGGAACTTGTCAGTTTCATCATACAAATAATTCCATCAGACGCTTTTGTATATGCTAATGTAAGTAAAAATACTCCTGCCTATTGTCATATCTCTTATCGTTTTCTGTTGTTCTTGTTCTCTAGTCTCGGGTCAATAAAGATTAAACTGGACCCTGATCCATCTGTTTTGTGATACAATGCTACTAAAACTACATTATCTAATATGATCCTTCATTTTTGTTTTTGGTTGTTGTTGTTTCTTTTTTAAGTGATATCGTGTGATTTGAAGAAAAGTAGCTGTTACTACTGGCAGTTGATACAACCATATTGCGATACTTCCTCTTTCTCTCGACACCTGTTGCTTTGATTTTTAACCGGGAGAAATTCTTCCATCCACCGGGAAGAGAAGGAATTCCAGAATTCCAGGGATAAGTTTGAGAATTCTAGTGAGACAGTGATTCAGTTTGAAAATTCTTTATCAATATTCGCTCTGTTTTTGTTAGGTTTATTTTTCTTATTGTTGATTTTATAGGTGATAATGCTAAATTAATGGACGGTAGTTAGTCTTGCACATTAATATTCTAAGAAGATAACTGAAGGCTTTAATGTTTTATAATAGTCTTGTATACAAAACTACTTTAATAGAAGGCTGTTAATGTTATGTAATAGTGTTGTACACAAACCTACTTTGATCTTATGCTGTTAAAGAAGTATAAAAGTATTATATACAAAACTACTTTAACAGAAAGATGTCAATGGTATGCAATAGTGTTATTTAGAAGATTACTTTAATATAAGCTGCTAATCCTACATAATAGTTTGTATACATGAATGGTTTAATATAAATGTTACATAATGATTTGAGTTGTAAAAAAGACTGCTTAGATAAGAAGCTACTGATATTATGAAATATATTGAGTTATATATAATACTATACATGCTTTCTCCGGGAGATTTATTCTGTCATATATATTTTCCAATTAATTTAACAGCCTAATCTGTATTCCTGTATATATAAATGTCTAAGTTTCTGAAATAAGTAATTTTGTAATTGTTCAGACTAATTTTTAGAATCAAATTTTTTTAGACTCATTTTAGAATCAAAACATTTTTCACTGTATATTTACATTGCATTTCAATCAGTTAGATCTATCATCATCAGGTATATTATTCCTAGATATGTATACAGTACACATCTCACACACGCGCGCCGCACACGCACCCACGCGCGCACACACGCACACACACACACACACACACACACAAACACACACACACACACCCACATACACACACACATACACAAACACACACACACATACAAACAGCTTCCTGTTCGTCATAAGTCCTTTTATTCATATAGTTTCTTTCCTTGAACTTTTGTACTCTGGAACTCACTACCATCGTCTTACTTTCCTCTGGACTATGATATCCTTTAAGCTTTCTCTCAATTGACATATTTTGAATGTATAGATCCCTTATTTTCCTTCTATATTGTCCCTTACACCAAAGTGACTACAAGCCTTGTTCGGGACAAAATCGCATAAAACAAAGATATATATTATTACTTTTACAACACTATTCAATTTAACGCTATGCTTCCATTTCCTAGGAACTTTTATTCATTGCAATACCACATTTCACTTCAAGAGCCAGCGCCATCACACGGGAAGTTTTTATAAAAATGAAAAAAGGCGCTTCTTGGTGCGAGGTACCAACCACAGAAGTCATCGTTGATTTACATAAGGTAATGGTTACCATAAATTTATGCATATGTGTGTGTGTGTGTGTGTGTGTGTATACATTGAACTTTCCAGAACCCACTGCAAACAGACACTTACTACATACATACATATATATACATACATGCATACATACGTACGTCCATGCCTGCATAATGCATGCATTTGCATGCACACACACACACACATGCAACCCCCCCCCCCACACACACACACAAACACACAAAACACAAATTTATGATTGTGAAAGAGGTAATATTACACATCTCATTTCAATGTTCAGTTTTAAGGTGTAATAATATATGTATTATACACACACGCATATAATTATATATACATAATATTACACCTAAAACCGCACATTACACATATAATACATACATATATATATATATATATATATATATATATGCGTATAACTTATATATGTATGTATGTATGTATGTACGTAAATTGGATATTTCTCAAGGTGTCCACTTCTATTTCGACATAAACTAGCACAGAATTACTTTTACTGTTCTTTTCTTCTCAGCGGTTATTCATTCTGAAGAACAAAAACAGGCTTTCATATATATATATATATATATATATATATATATATACATGTGTGGGGTTGGGTTGTACACATATATTACATGCATACATACATTGTGAATCATGACTGTACTTGAACGTAATACTCTGATAGTTTTATGTTTTTTTAATCACTTTCGTGTTTGCGCCTTAAGAACCTGTGTGTTTATTTGGTTAAACTGCTTTCTGAGAATATTTGACCAATAATGAGATTGTTGACAAGGGTAGGTAGATAAATATGACCCCGTTGCTGAGGGAGGGCAGATATGAAATAAATAACAACAGAAGGCCGATATATATATATATATATATATATATATATACTATTTTACTCTTTTACTTGTTTCAGTCATTTGACTGCGGCCATGCTGGAGCACCGCCTTTAGTCAAGAAAATCGACCCCAGGACTTATTCTTTGTGAGCCTAGTACTTATTCTATCGGTCTCTTTTTGCCGAACCGCTAAGTTACGGGGACGTAAACACACCAACATCGGTTGTCAAGCGATGGTAGGAGGACAAACACAGACACACAAACACACATACATATATATATACATATATACGACGGGCTTCTTTCAGTTTCCGTCTACCAAATCCACTCACAAGGCTTTGGTTGGCCCGAGGCTATAGTAGAAGACACTTGCCCAAGGTTCCACGCAGTGGGACTGAACCCGGAACCATGTGGTTGGTAAGCAAGCTACTTACCACACAGCCACTCCTGCGCATATATATATATGTGTTTCTATGTATATAAATGTATATACTATATGTATATGTATAGTTTCTAGATATACGTATTAGCATGCATGCGTTGTATGTGAGTGAGACGTTTTGTGTGTGTGCGTGTGTGTGTGTGTGTGTGTGTGTGTGTGTGTGTGTGTGTGTGTGTGTGTGTGTGTGTGTTTGGTAATACATATATCAGTGAAAAACACACGCGACATAAATTTGAGATTATCCCTTTTATTGAAATCTCAAATTTCATTCAGTCGGTAAACGAAGTCTTCTGATCCTTGAAGGTTCAATGAGGCTATTATACAGAATTGAAATTATTAGCAAAGACAGTAATCGTATTATCAGTCGTAATGTCGTGTTATAGTTCTTAATTAAGTGTTGCATGTCAGCAATAATTACTGTTTTAATTAGGTTTCTCTGTAGAGGTGTGCTAAAAAGTTCAAAGGTAACTAATACCCAGTTACAAGTGGGATTTTGTCTCCTTTGTAGACGGAAGAAACAAGAGATATTTCAAGCAAAATATAATTATTCTTATGTTAGTGTGCATAGATACATCCATCCGTAGATATTATGTTTGCGTGTTCGGATTGATGAATGGAAAAAAAGATGGATACGTATGTATCAGGTACGTGCCGTCAGTAATTACTCAGGGTAGGCAGTTGGTGACATTTATGTAGAAATACAAAAAAATAAGCGAGACACAGACGCGCGACTGAGTTGAAGGCAGATTTATTTTTGCCTTTATAGCAAGTAAAAAAAATGGTGCTGTTGGAGTGTACGCAGTACATGTACTACAGCAGTACTATGCGTAGCTTAAATACTGAGATTGAAAAGCAGGAGCGAATTATGCCTACCTAAATACAAAATAAAAGAGGAAAAAAGAAGGAAAAACTTAGAAGCAGCACTACAGATGTACCAACACACACGATATTGAGACATAGCCGACCTCATGCACTTCTCATGAGGAATTCCGGAAGGAGCTTCGTGAGACCACTATTGAGACGCCTCTGAATAAAGAAAAGCCGTTGGAAAACAGATTATAGCAGAGACTCCATCTAAGAATATCTGAAGAAGGAATTGTATTCCGAAATATCATCGGAATATAGTCCATTTTTTGTATTATAGTGCATTGTTGTACTATCCAAAACTTTTTATTCTTTACAAAAAAATAAAATATTTTGCATTTTATGCATAGTAATCAGAGTAACTTTCATAGTTTTATTGAATTTGGTACATATTTAGCCATAAAAGGAAGATATTACTATCAATCTATTTTATTCAGGGTAGGCACTGCCTACCTTGCCTACCTAGGCGGCATGTCCATGGTATGTATGTATGTATGTATGTATGTATGTATGTATGTATGTATGTATGTATGTATGTTTGTTTTACGTAAATACGTATGTATGTATGTACGTAAATACGTATATATGTATTACGTAAATACGTATGAATACGCACACACATACACACAAACGTACACATATTTGTCCGTCTGTTCGTCTGCCCTTCAGTCGTCCGACCATCAATCCATGTTTAATACTCAAATGGCGCTGCGTTCTAATTTAAGTGTTTTTACACCATTTATCTACAGCGAGAAATTTTCTCCATGGCAAAACACGGTGAATGGCTTGTTTACGAGTTCGAACTTCCCACTGATATATTTGAACTGGTAATAACATTACATTAATATATATCTTTTATATGACAGGACATAAAATTTGCTCAAACTTTGCTGAAGGCTCCTGCCCAGTATGCTGTTGTAACTAGATTGAAACGAGACTATATCACTTTCACTACAATGCCAGCAAAAGTTGTGTCGTCCTATGACCAAAGGATTTCATTCTCTACAGAAAGAAACTCTTTTTCACAGAATGAACACTTGCTTCTTTCGGTAAGAACGTTTTAACAGTATCCATTACTTATAATGTTTATATTGCAGTCAGTTCTGCTGATGCGTTCATTCCATAGTTACGCCAATCCTTTTCTATGGAGGCTCTGAAAAACGACATAGTTTCGGCTCTTGGTTTTTTCTTAACCAATTAAAATAAAACTGACTATTTATTTACTCCGGTAATAGAATGTACGCTACCATATATATATATATATATATATATATATATATATATATATATATATATATATATATATATATATATATATATATATATATATATATATATACATATATATACATATATATATGTATATATATGTATATATATTTATATATATATATATATATATATATATATATATATATATATATATATATATATATACATATATATATATATATATATATATGTATATATATGTATATATATATATATATATATATATGTATATGTATATATATATATGTATATATATATATATATATATGTAATTTCACTGGGACCCTCGTCGTTGAAACAGACGGAGTGCTCTCTCTCTCTCTCTCTCTCTCTCTCTCTCTCTCTCTCTCTCTCTCTCTCTCTCTTTATATATATATATACATATATATATATACATATAGGGGGAGAATTCACAAAAAGACGAAGACAGGCGGTGTAGACGACAAATAGATGTACTAGTTTAACGCTCGGGAAGTGAAAAAATCTTTAACGTTTCGAACCTACTTTCTTCCACGGAAAGGAACGCAGAAAGAAACAAGGAGAGAAAAAAAAATGTGTAGTGGCTAGCGATCTATCATGGCGAAAGCCGGACAGAGGGGTCATCCGCATTAATCGTATATTTTTCTACCTGTTTTTTTTTTTTACGTATAATCCTTTGTCGTTCTCCTGTTTCCACATTTTTGTCATTGTTTGTATTTTTTTTTTTAATTCTCAATGACTCAGTTTTCAATTATACAACAGCTCAAATAAAAGGTTTGAGAATCATTTTCCTTCTACTCAGGCCCAGCCAGTGGACAGCGCTTCGCTTGCAGAACTTCGTTCACACAAGAACTCATTCAAAGGGTTGCTATCTTGCAGTCCAATTATATTAACAGAATGGGAAAGTACTGAGTTTCAGAAACCTATTTTGGTAAGTCAATTTGTCTTTGTGTCTGTTTTGATTTCCATGTCCAATCATACGTGGTTATGTAAATGCATAGACATAAAAACAATGCTTAAACAAATGAGAAAAAAAAGACAAACATCTGCAATAACATAAACGGAATCTTAATTCCAGCATAGACTCTGCTGTGAGCTTTTTACTTCCATAGACAGTTTTTTTTTGTATTGGTTATTGTACGTTTTGCATTCGTTTTTTTCTGCTGTTTCTTTTCTTTTCTTTATTGTTCATTTTCTTTATTGTTCCTTTTCCATTACCTTTTTTCTTCACAACTCGATTGGAAAGAGGCTGATATAACATTTGGATCCGAGCCTACAAATACGATTCATTTTAGCGCGAAAAGAACAGAGTGAATTCGGTCCTTGGTGGAGTTCACTCTTAAGTCGTAGCTATTCTCACAGCCACATATTCAACCTGGCGCGATTGATGAAGAAGCATACCACGACAACACGGTAACAAGAATATGCATTGATGTGTGTAACCAGCATAAATGTGAAATTCTGGTGGAGATTCCCCGCTCCTGTGATATACGTCGTTTCATATAAAATTTGCTCTTCTTGTATTAATGTAGCAACAAATGGTGTCTATAAACTGATAACAAGCTTTTCTTCAAGACCACACTACAGATACATACATATACATTCCGTTCACACTTACATACATACACAGATACTACGAAGTCTACAACTACCACTACCACTACTACTATTGCCACCACCACCACCACCACCACTACTACTAATACTACTATTTTCTTCTCTCATTGTCTCTTTATCCCAGGTTACGCTCCCTTGCCCACCAAATCCGGCCAAAGTGAAGCGCCTGGCAGCTATCAGGGCCCAACGTGAAGAACGAGCAAAGAACCCGAAAAGGGCCATGCTAGAAGATGCTGGGCGAGAAAAGAAAAAGAGACAAAAGGAGTCGAATGGTGGATCGAATACAGGGAGGGTATCTAGACAGGAGGGGTCAACACCAGAGGAACATTCTCCAACGCACGTGCATGACAGGAGACCGAATCAACGCTGGTATATGGGGATTTACGCAAGCAACGATGGTTTTCTATCAATCCTACCTACCTATCTACTTATCTATGTCTGTCTGTCTGTCTATCCATCTATCTATCTGTCTGTCTGTCTGTCTGTCTGTCTGTCTGTCTGTCTGTCTGTGTCTGTCTGTTTGTTTGTCCTCTCTCTCTCTCTCTCTCTCTGTTTATCTATCTATCTACCTACTTACCTGTCTGTCTGTCCGTCTGTCTGTCCGTCTGTCTGTCTGTCCGTCTGTTTCTGTCTGTCTGTCTCTCTTTTTCTCTCTCTCTCTCTCTCTCTCTCTATCTATCTATCTATCTGTCTGTCTGTCTTTCTGTCTGTCTGTCTGTCTGTCCTCTCTCTATTTATCTACCTACTTACCTGTCTGTCTATCTGTCCGTCTGTCTCTCTGTCTACCTATCTGTCTGTCTGTCTGTCTGTCTGTCTGTCTGTCTGTCTGTCTCTCTGTCCGTCTGTCTGTCTGTCTGTCTGTCTGTCTGTCTATTTATCTGTATGTTTCTCTGCCTATACATCTACTTTTCTCTATGTCTACTTCTCTCTCTCTCTCTCTCTTTCTCTCTCTCTCTCTCTCTCTCTCTCTCTCTCTCTGGCTTTGTTTCTCTTTCGATACAGCTACGTGTGTGTGTGCGTGTATCTATATATATATATGTGTGTACATATATGTGTGTGTATGTGTGAATGTATGTATATATATAGCTATACGTAAATGTGTGTGCATGCGTGTGTATGTATGTATGAGTGTAATCACCTTCTTTCAATCATGTACCAAAAACACGATTGTGATTATATTAGTGTTTAATCATTTTACGTTTTACATCAAGGAATTTTTCGTACATTCTTTTCATGATCAAACTAAATGTAAAAGACGAATAACGAAGTATGAATTTTTATTACGAAACGTTTGTATTAGGCAGCGAGGGAACGTGGGAATAATGTAACTTATGAAGAAATCATCATCGCCTGATTTAAAATGTGTGAAACTGTTAATTGTTTTTAGTTTATTATTAGGCTTCTGTGACTGTATATGAATATGCGTGTGTACTTAGAATTAGCAAAGCAACCGCTACTAATTTTCTAGTTTTCTTTTCAATTTTATGTAGGTTGTTAGTATTATTATCTAACGTACTTTTTCTCTTACTATTTTGTTTTGTGTTCTTTAATGTTATGTAATGTGATAGTCCTTTAACTCTGGCGATGCTAATTTTACAGCTTACAGTGTTCATTCTGCGTGTATGATTTAGTAAAGTCTATTTCAGCTTGAAGCTTGTGAGAGTTTGTGTTTCATTGACCAAATGAACTTGGAGAAGTTGCTGTCTGTCTTTTTGTTGACGTTTAGGAGTGTGTAGAATGATCTAAACTGGATTTTAGTGTATTTTCACTTATTATGTTGGTATTTTCTTGTCTGTAGAACTATTGTTAGTAAAAAAACATCGTTATGTCACACAACAAATTTTGCAAAGTAAAATTCATTTAGAGGGCATCTTGCAGGACTAGCGCAATTACATGTCAAGTAAATGGGTAAGTTGACAGATTTTTAGCGCTAGTAGTAGGTCTTTATTTCATCATCCGAGGACGACAAAAACGAAAGTTGATCTCAAGGAAATTTCGTACTTAGCTCTCAGAACACAAACACAACTGGACGTAAGAAAATATCGCACGGCATTTTGTTCTGACGCTTCAACGATTAAGTCAAACCACCACCCTAACGTAACAAATTATTGATTTCTGACACAAAGACAGGTCCTCAAATTCGGAGAGTTCAGGGTACACATGAATATATGCATATACTTATACGACGCGCTTCTTTCAGTTTCCGTCTACTAAATCCACTCACAAAGCTCGATGCTATAGTAGAAAACATTTGCCCAAGGTTCCACACAGTGGGACTGAACCCAGAATCTTGTGGTTGGGAAGCAAATATCTTACCACAAAGTCACGCCTGCGCCTACATGTATATATATATATATATATACATGTATGTTTAACTTCGGCCATGTTAGGGCACCGCCTTGGTAGGTTTAGTCGAACGAATCGATCCAGTCCTTGAACTTTTCTAAATGTGGTTCTATTGAGTCTTTATGCCGAACCGCTAAGTTACGGAGACGTAAATAACCCAACACCAGTTGTCAAGCGGTAGTGGTGAGACAACCACGAGAACACACACACACACATAGATGTGTATATATGTATATATATATATATATATATATATATATATATATATATATATATATATATATATATATATATATATATATATATATATATATATATATATACATATATAATGTACAATAGGCTTCTTTTAGTTTCCGCCTACCAAATCAACTCACACATGTATACGTGCAGATTTGTATGTTTTGTTTTATGTGTCTTCTCATGCATATATTTACATATCTAGACATGCTCGTATATACTTAAATTATAAACTTCTGGTATGTATGTTTGTATGTATGTATGTATGTATGTATGTATGTATCGTGCGTGTGTGTGTGTGTGTGTGTGTGTGTGTGTGTGTGTGTGTGTGTGTGTGTGTGTGTGTGTGTACTCTCTTCTCAGTGCCACTTTCTGTAAAAAGTACTCTAACTGAAACCTGTCTTTGTGCGTCTTTTCTACAGACGATGAAAACGATCAACTCTACTTTGTCGCCTGTTGCAGAAGCAAGATATGGACTGTTGTCAAAGACATTGCAATGTTACAGATCAAACTGGACCTACTTCAAATGGAATTATCGCGTCCTTACACCAAGTAAAGTAGCCCAAGAAGCTTTTATACACAATTATAACAAGTGCACAAAGCCATCATCTCACATCTATGCGTCATTTGTTCGTCCATTTACCTTATTCAGTTCAATCTTTTCAGCTCTCTCTCTCTGTCTTTCTCTCTTTATATATATATATATATATATATATATATATATATATATATATATATATATATATATATATATATATATACATACCTCAACATTCTATTATTTATAGCTTCATCTTCTTCGAGTTCTACACTTAAAGACGAATTATTTGCCGTGTTTCTTGAAGTTTCCAAACTCCAAGGACGCAAACAATGCTCGCTAGTTAGAATAAATAGAAAAGTTTGAACAGTTGCTCTGGTCCGGTGCTATCATACCTGTCCTGTTTACTAGAGATGTACGTTCAAATTTCATAGGTAGCCTTCGCCTTTTTTTCTGTCCGAACGGGTTTATAATTCAATATTTACATGCTATTTTTATAGTTATTTCACATTCTCTCGAAGTTTCTAAATTCTTATGTCGTAAACTATATATACATCTGTCTGTGTGTATGTGTGATGCACAGCAATATCTCGTTTAACCATCTCCCGCTTAACGATATTTCATTTTAATGACAATTTTTTTTAATTTATAAAAATAAAACTTTTAGTTGTTAATTACACAATATAAATTCTAAGCATCCATAACTTCTAAGGTTTGTATTTTTATATTTTTAACAAATTAAAAAAAATTATATATCATTAAAGGGCGGTATCGTTAAGCAGGAGATTGCTAAACGAGATATTACTGCGCAAACACACACACACACATATATATATATATGAGAGAGAGAGAGAGAGAGAGAGAGAAAGAGAGAGAGAGAAAAAGAGAGAGAGAGAGAGAGAGAGAGAGAGAGAGTGAGAGAGAGTGAGAAAGAGAAAGGAAGAAAGAGAGAGAGAACTATACATCAGTGTCTAAGATGGAAAAGAAGAAAAAAGTGGTGCAGTGAAAAATAGAAGCAAAAAGCGTTGAAAAGAGACACCTATGTACGCATGCACGTGCTTCCCTCGTCTCTTTCTCTCTCTCTCTCTCTCTCTCTCTCTCTCTCTCTCTCTCTCTCTCTCTCTCTCTCTCTCTCTCTCTCTCTCATATATATATATATATATATACGGTGTGTCAACTATTTTAATTTAAGGAAAACAAAAATATTTATTAGAAAAACCAATATTATTTTTTTATCGAATTTGGTACACATATTTTTATCTACATATACAAAAGGCTGTTCAATAAAACCGCCATCAAACTCGTTTACTGCACCAATACGCCTTCTTAAATGGCTGAAATGCATTGATCAATTAATCATTATTCATGTTGGCCATAATCTTGCTAATAGCAGACATCAACGAATCCCTGGTATTGTGGACATGCTTGTTCGTCTTCCTCGCAACGATGCCCTAGATGTAATAATCGAGTGGGGTTAAATCAGGAATGCTAGGTAGCCAAATTTTTAAGGGTAGCATTATAGTGCGCGCTGTGTGACAGGCAGCAGAATCTTGCTGGAATACATACGGCCACCCTCGAGGAGTAACTCTCGCGACCCATGGCTTGACAATTGTCTCCATTGTCTCGATGTAAGCTGCTGCATCGACTCTAAGACCTTGAGGGAAAAAGTAAGGAGGCCAGACATAGCTCACGAACCTCTAGACCCTTACAGACGATAGGATCTTGGTGTGTGTAACACTGGGGACTTCAGAGGGGCTGGTGCAGAGCAATCTGTCATTCCTCCTATTCGCTTTTTGATACTGGACAAAATTCTAATCTGAGAAGAACCAAAGCATATAGGATTCTTCAGGATGTTTGAATTTGTTCAGCAAGCGCTTCGACCTGATCACACGCTTCTCCCCGGTTTTATCGATCATTAACTGCCCTCTATTGATAACGTAAGAACTGAGCAAAAATAAAGTAAAATGGTGCAGTGGTGCAAAAATTCAATAAACAAAAACAGACAATAACAACTACAAAAACAAATTAAATTTTTATTTTTATTTTCCCAATGATGAGAAAACTAGAAACCTGCTTAGCAATAGTTTACAGTTCTTATACAAATGGCCTTTTAGCGGTAGCTAGATAGTTGAATGATCTCCCTTGCAAGAAAGATTATAGAGTAACCTCCCTTCGTAAGTTTCTCGATGCATCTGTGTCATGAGACGTGATTTTTAATTATTCAAGAAGCTTAGCGTTTTTCTTAGAAGTTTCTAGAATGTCTAGCGTTCCATTAATAAAAACAGCTTGCTAACCCTGCTCTTTGCTTCTTAATCGATGAAACTTAGAGCCATTCACGTCATTGCTATGACCGTCTATTTCTCTACGCCACATGACTGAAAACCAGCACTTAGCTGTTATTCCTACATTTACTATCTCTGAACTTTCTTGCATAGGTTACTTCATTCAACTAGATTCTACATCTTAATTATGTATCATCATCGACCAGTAAATAAAATATATGTAGTAAATATATAGTTCTTGAATTTATTCTTCATCTCTATATGAACTCTTGTAATAATATACACGCAGCCACATCAACGCATGGTACTGAATATGTATCCCCACTACACCTTTGAACAACTTACATAGAACCTTTGATACCAAAAATCGTTCAGGGAAATTCGTTTAAGCACAGCAAATAATTGTCCAGTGATTATTTAGTTTTCTCCTTCCTAACCGACATATTTAAGCCAAAGGTTCAATATTGGTTAATTGATGTTCAAAGACACATTCTGTGATGTTAGAGGAATGCAGATTATTGGTGAATTGACTTTATTTTTCGCATAATTGGGAAAAGAATTTGAATACTGTTACTGTTTAGTTTCTTTGTTGTTTTTTGTACTGTTGAATTTTGTACATCACGATTACACTTTATTAACTGCTCTGACTATAATAGCCATCTCCCTCCCCCCACTCTCCCTCCCCCACTCTCCCTCCCCCACTCTCCCTCCCCCCACTCTCCCTCCCCCACTCTCCCTCCCCCACTCTCCCTCCCCCACTCTCCCTCCCCCACTCTCCCTCCCCCACTCTCCCTCCCCCACTCTCCCTCCCCCACTCTCCCTCCCCCACTCTCCCTCCCCCACTCTCCCTCCCCCACTCTCCCTCCCCCCACTCTCCCTCCCCCACTCTCCCTCCCCCACTCTCCCTCCCCCACTCTCCCTCCCCCACTCTCCCTCCCCCACTCTCCCTCCCCCACTCTCCCTCCCCCCACTCTCCCTCCCCCCACTCTCCCTCCCCCACTCTCCCTCCCCCACTCTCCCTCCCCCACTCTCCCTCCCCCACTCTCCGCCCCACTCTCCCTCAGTCTAGGTTCAATCCTGTGCTGGAATTTCGTTAGTGACTGGCACCTTCTTTAGCTGTCCATAGAGACACTACTATTTCTAAAGGCCTCAGTAAATCGAATAGACTGATTTGCATATGTAATGCATTCTTGGCAATTCGTTTAGTGAAATAAGTTGTTGATGCATTAACAGTGATTTCCTCCAATCTCAAAGTGAACAACAGAATATGTTTATACTTTTTAGATAATTCTGTGCGTAATACGCAGATGCAAATATCTTGTCTTTATATATATAGTATATAATAACTATGTCTCCCTTCATGTGTCATCCCTACAGACGTTGGTATTCATGGATCTTCATGCCAAAGACTGTAGACTCCTGCTCTCTGGGACTTACTTTTGTACCACAGACCCTATTTGACATTTTAGTTGAGGACTGGTTCATGTGACACCAGAGCAGTGGATTTGTGAGATATGTCTAGCGGGCCAAGCCGGTACCCATATAAGCTTGTGTATTGTAATAGAATATTTAGTCATACTGTAATGCGGTACTGAAAAACTACTCATAATTATGTGTTAAAACTAAAATAAACAATTTTTTAAAATACTATTATTTCGACAACCCTTATGAAAATCGGTGATCTGGCAGAATAATTAGCATGCCACACAAACATGTTTTGTAGCATTCGTCAGTCTTTAGCTCCGAGTTCGAATTTCGCCAATGTCAACTTCGTCTTTTATCCTTTCAAGGTCGATGAAGTAATACTTGGTATTATATGTACTGGGCTCAATGTAATCGACTTAACAAATCCCTCAAAATTTCCGGCCTTATTACCAATTCTGCTTTTTATGTTGAGTACTACTTCTTTTTATATTTGTATACATAGAAATATAAATGTATATAATCTTTTCTACTATAGGCACAAGGCCCCCAATTTTTTTTTTTGGGGGGGGGGGTCAGTCGATTAGATCGACCCCAGTACGCAACTGGTACTTAATTTATCGAACCCGAAAGGATGAAAGGCAAAGTCGACTTCGGCGGAATTTGAACTCAGAACATAAAAACAGACGAAATACCGCTAAGCATTTCGCCCGGCGTGCTAACGTTTCCGCCAGCTCGCCGCTTCTAAATGTATATACTGTTACACAAATACATGTATATATATATCAACATTTATTATTATGTTCAGTTACGATAAAAACAATTTTACATTAATGTGATGACTTACTCTATACTTTTCTTATACAAAAACGTTGTTGACAGTGACTTCGAAGTTTCGGCCAGCTAAGCCATACAAGCGCGCACACACATACACATAAATTCAAAGTGTTTTTTTCTCTCTGTTTAGATTTATGGTTCTGCGTACAAGAGTAACGGTGGACGAGGAACAAGCAGCGAAAATGGCCATGAAATTAGAGAGACACCTCGGAGAACGACTGGTACAAGTGATTGTCAAACAGAGGTAAGAACCGTATGGGTTGTATATGAATTAGCTAATGTGGTAGGGAATTTACCCGCATGTGCATACACACACGCGCGCGTGCATGTAGATGCATAAGTGCAAACTCGCATATGTTTTAGCACTCCGTCGATTACAACGACGAAGGTCCCAGCTGATACGATCAACGGAACAGCTTGCTCATGAAATTAGCGTGCAAGTGACTGAGCAATCGACAGACACGTGTACCCCTGGACGTAGTCCTCGGGGAGATTCAGCGTGACACAGAGTGTGACAAGGCCGGCCCTTTGAAATACAGGTACTACTCATTTTTGCCAGCTGATTGGACTGGAGCAACGTGAAATAAAGTGTCTTGCTCAAGGACACAACGCGTCGCCGGGAATTGAACTCACGACCTTGCAATCGGGAACCGAATTCCCTAACCACTAAGCCACGCACCTTCACCACTCACATGTACATACACACACGCACGCACATATGTATGTATGCATTATACCTGTATGTATATATGTTTGTATGTGTGTATGCATGTATGCGTGTATGCATATATTCATGTATGTATGCCTGTATGTGTGCACGTGCAGATGTATGTATGTATATGTGTATGTATGTATACATGCATGTATGCATGTATGCGTATATGCATGTATATATGTATGTGTGCATGTATGTATGCATATATGTGCATATGCGTGTATGTCTGTATGTGTGTATGCGTGTATGTATGCATTTATGTATGTTTGCATGTGCAGATGTCTATATGTATGTATGCATGTATGTATGTATGTATGTGTGTATGTATGTATGTATGTATGTATAAGGTGCAGACATAAGTGTGTGATTAAGACATTCACTTCTCAACCGCATGTTTTCAGGTATTCTCGCACTGCCAGGTAGCATTAGATGAATGTCAACTAGTATAGCTCCAGGCTGACCAATGCACTTATGACTAGATGCGGTCAACAGAAACTGTATGAAGCTGTATTAAGGCGGAAAGCTGGCAGAAACATTTGCACCCCGGACGAAATGCTTAACGGTATTTCATCTGCTCTGAGTTCAAATTCCGCCGGGGTCGACTTTGCCTTTCATCCTTTCGGGGTCGATAAATTAAGTACCAGTTACGCACTGGGATCGATGTAATCGACTTAATCCCTTTGTCTGTCCTTGTTTGTCCCCTCTATGTTTAGCCCCTTGTGGGCAGTAAAAAAATAAGAAACTGTATGAAGCCCATCGTATGGATATATACGACAGGCTTCATCCATCTACCTTTCTACCTATCTACCTATCTGTCTGTCTGTCTGTCGCATTGCAACAACATAATTATCAAATATGCCTTAGGGGGATTCTATCCAAATTTTTTATAATTAATTAAATAAATAAGATGCATAAATAACCCAATCCAAAACTGTATTAGTTTCCACGTTCTTATTTCCAGTATATGGAATCATCTTCAAGTTACTTTTCACGTGGTTCCGGTCACCAAAGCCACTTGGACCATCAACAAACTAAATGAACTGGATTTCAGTAATGGTCCCGACAGTTCCCCAATTATTAGCGTTGAAGAAGGACAATTCATGGAAATCAACTTCCGAGGAAATTTAAGGAACTCAAGCCCTGAAAGTTATAGCTTCATATACAATTCCAACTTGAAGTCTTCGGTGGACTTCACAATTCTTGAAGTAGACAGATATCTTCAGAGGAATTTCCCAGTTTTCAGAGGATTTCTAAGACTTTTCCGACGTAATCTGCTTCTTCCAGAAGTGAGGAAAAAAGTAAAGCCCGATGAAGAAAATCAAGAATTACCTGAGATTGAACCAGAAACTTCTTTGGAACTTCTCACCGAAATTCTGATGACTATTCCAAAAGTAATGAAAATAGACGAATTTATGTGTGTATGTTAATATATACATATGCTTGCTAGTGTGCATGTATATGCTGTATGTGCATGCTGTATGTGTGTGAGTGTGTGTGTGTGTGTGTGTGTGTGTGTGTGTGTGTGTGTGTGTGTGTGTGTGTGTGTGTGTGAAGGTACGTGGTCTAGTGGTTAGGTTTTTGCTCTCACGATCGTTAGATCGAGGGGTTCGATTCCCAGACCGGGCGGCGCGCTGTGTTCTTGGGCAAAACACTTCATTTCATGTTGCTCCAGTTCCCCTTTCGATCAGGGGGGAATGTTGACCTCCTCGCTTAACTAGCGGGGTGACTAAACGCTGTAAAGCTAAAACGGTGTAAAGCGCATTGTAACCAGCGATGTATAACAACATTCCATAGTCTGATCGGTCACTTGTTACGTGATATAGATAGATAGAGAGAGAGAGAGAGAGAGAGAGAGAGAGAGAGAGAGAGAGAGAAAGAGAAAGAGAGAGAGAGAGAGTGAAAGAGAGAGAGAGAGAGAGAGAGTGAAAGAGAGAGAGAGAGAGAGAGAGAGAGAGAGAGAGAGAGAGCTTCGTTATTTGCTCGACATGGCATCTTGGTGAGGTGTCTTTTTTCCATTGCATTTTCCCCAGTGTTTATAAGCCATTTAAGAAACACACAAAAACCGTTAGACTAACTTCAATACTTAAATTTATTTTGCCAAAATATTTTCGTCGCTTTGAGACCGCGACCTGTTCACTGACAAAATTCCGTGCTGCATCTCAGAATTTTGTCAGTGAACAGGTCGCGGTCTCAAAACGACGACAATATTTTGACAAATTAAATTTAAATGTTGAAGGGAATCTAACGGTTTTTGTGTGTTATTTTAAATGGCTTATAAACACCTTCCACGCTGCAATTGTTTTCGTTCCCGCACACGATCTCAGATCAGGTCACTTGCTATGCAAGTACATCTCCGTTAGGGTTTTTATTACAGCGAAAACGAGTAGTGTGCATATTCCTTTACCTCCTCCTTGTTCCTTTCCTCTCGTTCCAATGACTGTAAACGTCCTCCATAACGACTGGGCAGTGAATCTCCGGTCTCTGAGTTGTGTCCCTTGTACTAGATACATTGCTCGTTCATCAATTTACCCACTTCCTATTTCCACCACCACCACCTCACCACCACCTAACACTGCTACTACCTCATCAAACTTTAGTAACGCTATAAATGTAATTAGGAGTTATTTCCCTTGAAACAAGGCGCATTACTCTATTGGCTTCATTCTTTTTTCTTCATTTCAGTAGAATGCAGCTGTCGTTTGATTAGCTAGAAATAGCATCAAAACTCCCTCGGATTACACTCTACAGCCTAATAAAATGATACATTCATTAGATAAAGTTGTCCAGAATACACAATTCCAGAAATATCTACTCTAACAGCATACCCACGTTTAAGTAGAGATAGATATTACCTCTCGGTATTAGTTCTCTCTCCGTCGCTAATATACACATTTTTAACAACCTCACTAGTTAATAGCGATATCAGCGCCTCTTCTGGAACTGTTTTATATATATATATATATATATATATATATATATATATATATATATATATATATACAGGGTGTCTACAAAGCCTGGGTACATGGAGTA
>NC_142935.1:62515691-62525691 GCF_046866305.1 Octopus bimaculoides
AATTTACACTTATCTATCCTCTCTCTCTCTGCCTCCCTCTCTGCCTCCCTCTCTCCCTCCTTCCCCCTCCCTCGCTGTGATTGGTGGCGGTGGGTTTATACGCCTGCCCTGCGAAGGTATATTGGCAGCTAGGGCGCCAATTGAAAGTGGGTGGATGCACCATCGGGATTTCCTGGTATGTTATGATCATTCGAGATTCAGTGGATGATGGGCGAGTGAGGTGATTCGCTGTCTTTTGCCTGATTGATGGATGCACTGCCAGGCTTTATCCTTTGGGACACTACCTTGGCGTGGTGAAAGAGCTTACGTCCGTGTGAGGAGGTATGTTGGATGGGTTGCAAAATAATACCGAATATGTGCCCTCGCATGGGCAAACTAAATGTGTCCCTCCCCCATGGCGGTGCCAGTCAGTCTGGTGGGGGCCATGTAGTGCGTGGCTGATCCTGATTGAGAGGCGTGGGCCTTCCGGAGGTGACTGGTGGGCTGCCGATAGCCTGCCTTCTGGTAAAATCATCTGGCCGACGTAAGGTATGTTATGACCCGTGTCAATGGGGAGTGAAGACCCGCTCCGGGCGGGGTTGTGCGGTATGTTATGACCCGTTCGTCTCGATGAGGCCCGGTGTGTTATTACCTGATGTCCATTCAGGTGGATGCACTACCGGGGTCACTATCGGATTTTTCGTTTTCGAATTTCGCCGGTGTGTGAAACCTCGCCGTTTCGGAGGGGTGGATGCACTGCCGCGCATTTGATTTTCGCAATCTGTTGGCATCGGGTGGATGCGCTGCCAATCGTTGGCCGGAGGATGCACCGGTAGGTTAAGGTGAAGGTATGTCTGCCTGTCCCTAAGTTCGGTTATGCACTCATGGGAATTGCCGCCGCGGGATCGCAATTTATAAAAACTAATAAGTTTGAAAACATACGGTAGCCAGGGGCCGTATAAACTGGTGACCCCCGGGTCGGGGGTGCCCGTAGGTCAAAGCTGAGCGTACTGCCTATCCACGTCGGGCCTTACGAGAAACGGTTGGATCACTTAGGTTCCATACCTTTCTACCCTCCTCGGTGGCGGATTACGGACCATTTCCGCCGCCGGTAAATCAGTGACCCACGCAACTGATTAATGGTCTATTCTCAACGGTCTTCATCGTAATCCTCTTTTGGTTTTTTTTTTAATATATATATATATATACCCAAAAATGATACTATCCGCCCCAGCTGGGATAGTTATATATACATTGATTGGAAGAGTCGGCCGAAGTAGCGTCGGAGGGGGCTGCGAATTGCTAAGTAATTGTCAGCCTTAGCTCCGAATTTGGTTGATTAGGCTGATTAGAATGTAACGGAAAAGAAGGTCTGGTGTAACGAGGAGACGGACTGTGCACGGAAATCTCATTGTCCGTCCAAGCCGTGAAGATGAAATGAATGGAAAGACACCAGTCGTCCCAATGGTATGTCGAAAGGAAAAATAGATGTCCGAGGCTGCTGCGAAGATGGTTGAGAAGATTATAGACCTAAACACGTAAAACGAGACAAATAATAAAAAGAAAACCGATTAACGACAAACTGCGACCTGCAGAAATAATAACAAACATCTTATTTTAGTGGTTTTTATTGTTTTAGGTAGTGTCGCCCAGGTTGTGAGATGGGCCTTATGTCAAAAGTGTGCGGCACTAGGGCAATGGCTTCAGTGGGACCACCCACAGAAAACAAAGGGAAAAGAAAGACAGATGAAAATGTCAAGAAGTAAGAAATGGCCAAATGCCTCGTTATCTAATTAGTGACGCGCATGAACGGATCAACGAGATTCCTACTGTCCCTATCTACTGTGTAGCGAAACCACAGCCAAGTGAACGGGCTTGGACGGATCGGCAGGGAAAGAAGACCCTGTTGAGCTAGACTCCGGTTTTGTGAGGGCACACGGTAGGCGTAGCATAGGCGGTAGCATTCGCGTTGCCCCGCGCCGGCCGCCGTCACCAGCGGCGCGGTGCACTTCGTCGGTGGCCGTCGTGTCGGCGTTTCCTCGCCGCGCTTCGGTCGTCGTCCGGCGTGCTGCCGCGTCGTCGGTGGGCCGGTTCGGCATCGGGGTGTCGCGTGCGTTTGCGACGATGTAAAACCGCCACTTCCGTAGTTTCCTCGCTCACTCGATGGAGAAGGGATCGGGCCGTCGCCGAGCGGTGGTTCATTATCTGGTGCGAAGCGCGCGGTGCATGTCGAGCGCCTTCGCGGGCGCCGGCGCAGCCGATGCGCGACCCTTAGTCGAGAACAGTGTCGGTCGGGGAGTTTGACAGGGGCGGTACGTCTGTCAAACGGTAACGCAGGTGTCCCAAGGCGAGCTCAGCGTGGACGGAAACCACACGTCGAGCAAAAGCTCGCTCGATCTCGATTTTCAGTACGAATACGGACCGCGAAAGCGTGGCCCATCGATCCTTTCCGAACAGCGGCGAGCTATGCGTCCGCCGAGAGGTGTCAGAAAAGTTACCACAGGGATAACTGGCTTGTGGCGGCCAAGCGTTCGCAGCGACGTCGCTTTTTGATCCTTCGATGTCGGCTCTTCCTATCATTGCGAAGCAGAATTCGCAAAGCGTTGGATTGTTCACCCACTAACAGGCAACGTAAGCTGGGTTTAGACCGTCGTGAGACAGGTTAGATGTATCCTACCGATGCATCGCGCGGTCGGGGGTTCGGTGCACGGCGGCGCACTTCGGTGCGCTTCCGCAGCCGACGCTCCCGCCCCGCGGCCTTAGGCGGGCACCGGCAACGTCAACTCGGCTACGGCTATTCCGTCCAATACGAGAGGAACCGCGGGATCAGAGCAACAGTTTGCACGCTCGCTCGATAGAGCGGTGGTGCCATGCTGCCTCTGAGTGATAACGGCTGAACGCCTCTAAGCCGGAACCGTAGCCGGATCCGAGTAGTTTTCCAAAAGCGTCTCAACCTCAAGGCGCATGCCTTAGCTCGGCGTTCGCCGTCCGCCCGTCGCGTTCGCGAGGCAGCGTCGCCGGCGGAATTGCCATTTTGGGACGTCTGCGGCGGTCGAGGCCGCCGACGTCGGCCCCCCACGACTTGTTCGAAGAGATCGAGACGAAAAGGATCGCTTGCATACGACTCGACTTGCCGTTCGGAGTGACGTGCTTAGTAGAGCAGCTACCACACTGCGATCTATTGAGTCTCTTCTCGCGAACGACACGATCCGCCCTTTCGAGGCGGCGGCCGGCGTGGGGGACGAACGAAAGAAATCCCCCCCCCCCCACCGAGAAACTGCGAACTGATCGAGAGACGTCGAGACACTGAGACTGAGACCGAGACGAAGCGTGGCTTAGTGGTCGGCGAAAAAGAAAAATCGAGATCGGTACTGGTCACGCGGCGGCGGCGGCGGCAGAACTAAGGAAGACGAACGGAAAAATGAAAGGAAACGCAGATTCGAGCGACGACCGGAGAACCGCACCCGCGGCGAGCGAGTCGTCGGAGTGCACTGCCGAAAGAAGAACGAGGAGGAGACGCTACGTGCGAGACCCGTCTAGGGGATTCCCCCCCCCCCCCGTTTCCGTAGAAGCGACTTTTTTTTTTGTAGAGCCTCACGGCTCTCCGACCGACGGAGAACCGGCGGCATCGAGCACGAGCGCGAGTGCGTGTGCCGGTCGTCGCCGCGCGAACGCGATCTCTGCTCCTCCGAGTTAGTTGCGAAGAGCGGGACGCACGCGTCGCACTAAGCGCGGTCAAACGGCTGGAGTAACTCTGACTCTGCATCAAGCAGTGAGGAAACTTGTAAGGTAAGGGAAGCAGGCGATTAGCGGCGTCGCTCAGATCGAGGAAAGACCTGTCCGCCGCCGGCCGAGCGTCGGTGCGGTCGAAAGGCTTTCGACCGCGCGGCGAGTGCGTGTGTGTGTCCGTGTGTTAGGCACGCGGTCGACGGGTAAAGGGCTCGTCGAGTAGGTCGTAGCAGTGATTAGAAAGCAACAAAGTCGGAAGGAAGGAAGGCAGCAAGCAAGCAAGAGAGCGGTTCGTAGCAAGGAAAGAACAGGCCGACGCTTCGGCGGCCGCCGCCCACGAGTGTGTGTCCGTGTGTTACGCACGCTAAGAAGCGACCGAGGCGGTCGACGGATAAGGAGTTGGTTCGAGTGAGAAGGAAGGAAGGAAGCGAGCAAGCGAGCGAGCAATTGGCAGCGTCGTCGCTGGGAGCGAGCAAAGAGGCAGCAGACGCATCGGCGACGGGCCTCCACCGGCAAACTGCTTGTGCGATCGAAAGGCCGTCGTCTTGGCGGCGATACCACCCACCAGTGCGTGTGTCCCTGTGTTACACACGCTAAGACACATGGCCGAAACAGTCAACGGATAACCGGCAGGTCGAGTGAGTCGTGGCAGCGAGAAGGAAGCGAGCAAGCAAAGAGGCTGCAAACGCATCGGTGGCGGACTCTCGCCGGTGCGATCGAAAGGCCGTCGTCTCAGCTGCGATACCGACCGCGAGTGTGTGTGTCCGTGTGTTACGCACGCTAGGACACGTGGCCGGGGCTGTCGATGGATGAGAAGCAAGTCGAGTGAGTCGTGGCAGCGAGAAGGAAGCAAGCGAGCGATTAGCAGCGTCGCTAGGAGTGAGCAAAGAGGCAGCAGATATGACCACATTCCATCTTGGTTCTTTTCGTCTTTATCCCTTGTCCATCTTCTATTCATCTCACCTTGAATATTATTTTGTTTGTATATTATATATTGCATATCTATTTCATATTTGCACGTTCACTTTGCCATATTTGGTCCCTTGTTCATTGGTTTGCTATTTCCCAGTGGCTTCTCACTGCCAGTGCCACCAAAGTAGAGCAATATCATTGTTAACAGTACAAAATTGCTGAGATCCTTTGCCTGATAACTGGTAAATAACCTTCTGTGTCTGTTTTCTGGTTATTTGTGCCTATGTATATTATGTGTTTTTAACTAATTATTTAATGGTATGCTACACATTGTCTCTTATTTCATTTACAGTAAGTGAATACATACATATATATATATATTGGACACATGCGATCGTTGTATTCTTTCTTGTCTTGAGGTTCACAGCCAAACAGCTGGGTGGATTCGACTGAAAAATGGCACACATGTGGAGCCGGGTGCATAGATTGGAATGCGGTTTGTATTTTCTTCCTACTCCCTGTAGTTACCGAGAAAATCGATTGAGACTTTTTCTAATGGAATTCCCCTTTCTTCCACCAATTAAAAGAACCAGTTGCTCACACAGCCAGCATATACCATTTCGCTAGCAACAAGGGGAGTACAGGATGACAGTCAGCCAACATTTTCGCTATGCTGTCTCTCTTCTTTCACCTCTTTGTGGGGTTAATAATCTTAATCTTTAGTTACAGTTTCTCATTCAAACTACATAATAAGTAGAATTGTCGGATTAAGACAGTAGGGTGTTTTGAGGGAGATTTGGCTGCTATTTTTATCATGTCTAGCTATCATGTAGAGGTCTGAACTTAATTTTCATTCACATATTTGCATTTAAAAAATTTTACATAATCTTTTCCATAAATCAACTATGGTAAAAATACACACACATGTCCATTTCATATCCCTTCTTTCAATTTCTGCTCTCTGCAAATAAAATTTTTACGGATACAACTGCTTACAAAAATAAGGATTAATGTATAATTTCTTTCTATGTTCATAATTAAATCAATGTTTTAATGACTCCAATAGAATAGCTCTCAGAAACAGATTACGTACAAATTCGTTCTTCACAACTCCTGAAGCTGTTTTCTGACGGGGGGGGGGGGGGGGGGGTAAATTTTCATACAGCTGGAGGCTCCAATCAAAACAGGGGACCCAAAATGATAAGGTTGAGAAACCCTTCTCAGATTCACACATTCATTGCAGCGGTCGTGCAGTTTTTCTAAGCCCTGTGAAAGAATTTGGAAGGTTGGGCCTCCAACTAGGCCCTTTGTGATACCCTTAAATCCGGGAACTTTTCACCACTCTTACATATATCTATCTATCTATCTATCTATACATACATACATACATACATACATTACATACATACATACACAGTATTTTTCTGACACTGATGTGTTAGATAGATAGATAGATAGATCTGTAAGTATTAACATTATTATTAATATTAATAGCTTAAGTAGTGTAAGAAAGTAAGCATTTACCTCTCCTTTTCAAGATCTCTCACATTAGGAGAAGAAGGGACAAACTTATCTTTAGAATAAAGATCTAACTTGAATGTTTGCTACAAAGTGGACTCTGTTGAAGGCCTTCACTCAAGAACAGTTGGCTAATCCCAGTGGCAGTGGCATCGTCGTCGTCGTTGTCATCATCATCATCATCATCATTTAAGATCTGCTTTCATGCCTGCATAGATCGAATGGTTTGACTGGGGGGGCTGGATAGGCAGAAGCCTGTAGCAGGATTCACTGTCTGTTTTGGCAGGGTTTTTACAACTGGATGTCCTTCCTAACATCAACCATCTTAAAAAGTGGTCTCCTTACAGAATGGACTGAATTAAAAGCCTACCAGGCACAATTCTGCCCTTCATCAATAAATAAGATACCAATTTAGTGTGGATATAGGGACAGAATTCCAAGAGTATCAATGCCTTGCAGTATTCATTTCAGTTCATTCTCTGAGTTCAAATCCCACTGCAGCATATTTGGGTGGTGGACTTGGAGGGTTACCTGGTTTAACACAATCATCTGATCCTTTGGTTTCTTTAGTGAAATCTAGTGTTGCAAGCATTCTGACCAGGTCTATGGTTTGAAAATATTTTCCACTGGCCCTGTCTCCCTCAAGTGTCGGAGACCCTTTAAAGGGTTAGGAACACGGTTCTTCTCTCCTGACCAAGTGATAAAAAGGACAGAAAAAAAAAAAATACTTCGTAATTGGTGAAATACTCATTATTCAGACAGAGAGGAAACTGAAAGATAAATTACAGATTTTATATATATATATATATAATCATCATCATCGTCGTTTAACGTCTGCTTTCCATGCTAGCATGGGTTGGACGATTTGACTGAGGACTGGTGGGCCAGGTGGCTACACCAGGCTCCAATCTGATTTGGCAGAGTTTCTACAGCTGGATGCCCTTCCTAACGCCAAATATATATATATATATATATATATATATATATATATATATATATATATATATATATATAGAGAGAGAGAGAGAGAGAGAGAGACTATTTGTCTTATTGTCTTCAGTAAAACCAGGACCCTTAATGTACAAGAACTGAATATACTTGAGTCCCTGCATGTGCACTTGAGACACTAGAACCAACTTGTCTTTAACTCCTTCCCAGGTAACTTTTTTTGGAGAATATGTTTCATTTTCAGACAATTTTTTTTTATCACACAAGCTTGCACACTCATCTGATGTATCCAAGCTTCTAATAGAAGGATGATACACATTGCCATCTTCTGAGCTTGACATCTGGGCATAATTTGTAAAAGAGAAAAAAACATAAAAACCAAGAAATGCCAAGAATTGACATATAAACTCATCTGTGGCTGTTTTTGGAATTATATGTTTTGGACAACTTTACTCATTGCACTCTGAAAAAGACAAATTGGGTGAAGACAAGTTAACCCATCTTTGCTGGGTAAGGGGTTAATAGTTGAGTATTTTCTGAAATTCTCCATATTTCATGTAAATGTAGTAAGCACATTTTATTTTTACCAGCAAATAGAAAGGGGCTGCAGGAACTGATTTGCATATGATTAACATGTTACATCACCAGCAAAAATTTAACCAGTGCAGTGAGGATTAATCCTTCGAGTCCCAACATATATTCCATGCTTATTTTTCACAAGACATCTCAGGGATCAGAACATTAAGTGCTCCAAGAGGTAGATTCTTGAAGCCTGTTTGTTGCTGTAACATTAATTACACCATAATTAGCTCTGTACAAAACCATATTTGTGCATTAACAAATTTTAATTATAATTTACAAAAAAAAAAAGAGACAATGCAAAGTCCAAATTTCAATTTTCCAATTTTTTTGCTTTAGTTGTTGTTCTTTTCTGGCTTTTTTCTTTGTTTCTTTTTTGATTTTTTTTTTTGTATTTTTTTAATATATACCTTATAACAGAAGAGGGGTCAACAGAAAGGAGTAAAATGGGGCTATACAATCCAAAATAAGAACAAATACATTTGATAATGTCTGATATGTCTTTTCAGGGTTTTCTTTTTTTTTAATTTTTTAAATATTTCTTTTTTATTTTCAAACAGAAAAAAAAAAAAACCAACAAAATAAAAACATGTACTTTAGGCTAACTGATATATTGTGAATTCTCGACAAGTGTTGTTCCAGTTGAGTTTAACAAAAATCTTAATTTATAAAAGTCCTCTATTGAAAAGCTTCCACTCGGATCAAGAGAGCACCGAGCAAACCGATTGACCATCATTGATCTCTCCTTGTCCAGCCAAAAGTCATAAGCTTGTTCCTGACTAGTGAAAGTGCTCCCTGCAAGCTCACTTGGGTAAGGTCCCCAAATGACAAGCTCCAGCATACCTCTGACGATAGCCAGGCAGTCTGGTTTGTCTGATTGGAGCAGCTCAAGTCCTCGATACAAACCCTTGGAACATTCTAAAAGCTTCTCATCATCAAAGAGATACTTATCAAAGAGATTATGCAAGAGTTTGGCACAGAAATCATTCATATCTGATGGTAGTTTATTATCAGCTTTGAAAGAAGGGAGCAAACACACACGTTTTCCACTGAAGTTCTTCTGAGATAGAAGGAATATTCTAACTGGTCGGAAGTGAAGCTGCGGGGATCCCCGATCGAGATGATGCAGAATCCCACTGACGACTTGCAGGAAAAGGAAAGACAAAATCTGGACAAAGCTGTCTGGGTTGTGCAGCATGGTGTCTTTAAGGTCAGTGATGTAGTCGTGCCAGGTGACCATTGATGAGTACTGACCAACAGCTAGGTGCCAATGGGGACTCGGGATGACTGCTGTGGATGAAGATGAAGATCCTATCGGGAAAACTGAACACTGGTCGGTGTTGTCAGTCATTGATGGAAGGAATGATGCAGGAATGTCATTGGCAGAAAGGTTTTGAAGTCTCATGAAAGCAGGGTGTGGTACGTAGGAATCACAGACATTATTGCCGTGGGTCAGCTGGAAGTAGAAAGTTGGAAAATAAAAATTATTAATTAGTCACAAACGATGTCTTTTTTTATATCAGCCCTGAAATTAAAGCTTCATTTTCAACAAACACATGAAAAGCACTTTGTACACTCAGGAAGGGCATTCAGCCAGAGAAACCATTCCAAGGCAAACATTGGATCTTGGTACGATCCTTTAACTAACGAGCCTCTGTTGAACTGTCCCACCCATGCTGGCATGGGAACTGAACATCAAATGATGATGATAGTGAATATGTTTAGAGATACTGAGCTTCGTATATTTGTACCCCAGTGTCACTCTGATGACATGCACTGCTCTCTCACTCAAGAAGAAGAAGAAGAAGAAGGAGAAGAAGAAGAAGAAGAAGAAGAAGAAGGAGAAGAAGAAGAAGAAGAAGAAGAAGAAGAAGAAGAAGAAGAAGAAGAAGAAGAAGAAGAAGAAGAAGAAGAAGAAGAAGAAGAAGAAGAAGAAGAAGAAGAAGAAGAAGAAGAAGAAGAAGAAGAAGAAGAAGAAGAAATTTGGAGGAGGGGAATAGTTGATTACATTGAACCCAGGATTCGGCCGGTACTTATTTTATCAACCCTGAATGGATGGAAGGCAAAGTAGAGCTTGGCAGAATTTGAACTCAGAATGCAAAGACGGATGAGATGCTGCTGAGCATTTTGCCAGGCATGCTACCAATGCTGCCAGCTTGCCGTCTTAATGATAGTAACAATAATAATAATAATAATAATAATAATAATAATAATAATAATAATAATAATAATAATAATAATAATAACAACAACAACAACAGCAATAATAATAATGGTTTCAAATTTTGGCGCAAGGCCAGTAATTTTGGGGTAGGGGGATAATTAATCACATTGA
>NC_142935.1:62530691-62543191 GCF_046866305.1 Octopus bimaculoides
TCAAATCACACCAAAGGCAGAGCATGACTTTCTTAGGATGAAGACCTGCAATTGGGGTGGCTAAAGGTGGTTCATGTTGTTTATCCCAGAATCTTTTTCACCGAACATTGTTGTAAATGATCCAGTTCTCATCACTCATCACAATTTGCTTCAAAAAGGGTGCATTTTCATGGCGTTTATACAGCAGATCCCAGATAGAAATGTGATCCAAAAGATACTTTTCACTTAGATCATGTGGTACCCAAACATCATAGAGATTTGAATACCCAAACTTTACTAAGTGCTCATGGATGATGGATTTTGATAAATTTAGTGTATCTGCCAATTTCCGTGTTGTGTAATGCGGGTTATTCTCAATTAATGTCTTAATTTGGTTGTCATCTGGAGTGGGGGGGGGGAGTCTGCCTAAGGGTTCTTCATCAATAAGGCTATAATCACCAACTCTAAACTTAGCATGCACTGCTCTCTCACTCACTCAATAATAATAATAATAATAATAATAATAGTGCCATTTGTTATCTAGTGAACAATATTTCGACATCTCGTGTGTCTTCAACTGGTTCAAAAAATAAATTTGTCAATCTACTTCATTTTGGTTAATATAGAAAGGATTGATCCTTTCTATATTAACCAAAATGAAGTAGATTGACAAATTTATTTTTTGAACCAGTTGAAGACACACGAGATGTCGAAATATCGTTCACTAGATAACAAATGGCACTCTTCTTTTAATTTTGACTCTATATCTTCAGGAGGAGTTACCTCAATCCTTTCTATATTAACCAAAATGAAGTAGATTGACAAATTTATTTTTTGAACCAGTTGAAGACACACGAGATGTCGAAATATCGTTCACTAGATAATAAATGGCACTCTTCTTTTAATTTTGACTCTATATCTTCAGGAGGAGTTACCTCAATCCTTTCTATATTAACCAAAATGAAGTAGATTGACAAATTTATTTTTTGAACCAGTTGAAGACACACGAGATGTCGAAATATCGTTCACTAGATAACAAACGGCACTCTTCTTTTAATTTTGACTCTATATCTTCAGGAGGAGTTACCTCAATCCTTTCTATATTAATAATAATAATAATAATAATAATAATAATAATAATAATAATAATAATAATAATAATAATAATAATGCTAAAAACAAGATAATGGGTATCAACACTTTAGCTGTCCCAGTTATAAGCTACAGCTACAACATCCTTAACTGGACACTAAACGAACTATGTAAAATAGACAGGAAAACAAGAAAAATAATGACAGGATATAGGATGCACCACCCAAAATCTGACATAGAAAGGCTATATATACAATGCACAGAAGGTGGCAGGGGTCTTATACAGCTAGAAAACTATTATAAAATAACCACCATAGGACTGCAAAAATACCTACTCCAGAAGCAAGGGAAACTAATACAAATAGCCACAAAACACGAGCAAAACAAAAAACTGTTTTCAGTATTTAAGGAAGCTGACAAATACAAACAAGAAATCAATCTACCTAACAAATACGAAGAAGAAGAAGAAGAAACAACAAAAGCTATAAAACAAATGAAATCCAAACTAAAACTAGAACAGCAACGGACCATGATAAAACGATGGCAAGAAAAGCCCCTACATGGTAAATACTGGGCTAAACTAAATGCGAAAGAAATAGACAGAGAAAAATCCCAGCAATGGCTGAGAAGCTCAGGACTCAAAGCAGAGACTGAAGGATTTTTAATTGCTGCACAAGACCAAAGCCTCCCCACCAGAAATTACCAAAAACACATAATGAAAAGAAATATAACAAGTAACTGTAGAATATGTGGAGATCGACAAGAAACAATAAATCATATTATCTCTGGCTGCCCAGTCCTGGCTAAGAAGGAATATATTCACAGACACGACAGAGCTGGGACCTATATACACTGGAAGCTATGCCAACATTATGGAATAACAACAGAAAAAAGATGGTATAAACACACGCCAGAAAAGGTCACAGAAAACGAGAAAGCAACCATACTCTGGGATATGCCAATACACACAGATAGAGAAATTAAGGCAAATAGACCAGATATAGTTGTCAAAGATCATGAAGAAAAAAAATGCTTTCTAATTGATGTATCAATACCAGCAGATGACAACGTTTCTCTAAAAGAAATGGAAAAACTTTCAAAATACAAAGACCTGGAAATAGAGATAACTCGAATGTGGAATCTAAAAACAGAAACAATTCCTATCATAGTAGGTGCCTTAGGTATAATAAAAAAATATTCAGACAAATACATAACAAAAACACCAGGACTTACAAATATATATAACATACAGAAAATTGCACTACTGGGTACTGCACACATTCTACGCAAAACACTTTCAATACAGTAAACATAAGAGCACCACAGCAAACCACAGCACATACCCAAGGCGCACAGAGCTGCGCTCGGTAGTGAAGTGAAAGCACGTTATAAAAATAAAACTACTGAATAATAATAATAATAATACAATAACAACAACAACAACAAGATTTTGAGTAAATGACTGACCTGATCCAAATGCACTGTCATCACCAAGTGTGACAGTGTTACGTCGGCTTACTGTGCCACTTGGTGACATCTCAGCAAGTAACTGAAACAATAAAACAACAACTTGGTCAAGAATAATTACATTTCACACCATTCATAGAAATACCTCGTTTATGTTTTGTTTAATTGTTGAGGGGAGTTATCACTAGGTAGGAATGAAATACTTGTTGTTACATGATAGTTGCCGAGTAGATATCAAATGTTTAATCATTTTGTAACCATATTTTTAATGAAATATACAGTTTGATTTTGAATTCATTTTGGAACTTTGAACTGCTCATAGAACTGGAGTGGATTTAGTAAAATAGTTGACTTATTTAATTTAGTGGTGCTTGTGATTGCTTAAAGCTAGTTTTTTCTTTAAAAATGACAGCAGGGTCTGATTTGTGAAAAAATTTGCTATTATTTCTAGCAGGTCAAGCAACTACTAAGAGGTTTCCATTGGAGAAACTTTTAGATTAAATATGAAATTAAATATGAAAAATTTAAAACAGGCAGTTCTTGTATTGTGGCTATCCTGTCTTTTATTCAGACACAGTGTATTGAATGTATCCTCTTTGAAAAAAGATTTTAAGAAAGATTTGGCTGCTAATTCTAGCAAGTAAAATGATTATATAAAATTTTCCATTAGGAATATATTTTTTTACATTAAATTTTGTTAGGAATTTTTAATTTAAATATGATCCTTTAAAACAGAGAGGCTTGTAACATAGAACCAGAGGTCATCAAAGTTAAGTTGGTATTAAAACGGTTAAACCCAGACTTTATGTAGGAGTATAAATAGCACCTGATGGTGACTGGAGAACGTACCAAACAAACTATAGTGTAAATAATAACAAAAACATACATGAGGTAAATCATTTGATAAAGTCTCATTGCCCTCAAACTTTATTGCAAACTTTATAATTTTCAGAGTTTATTTACCGAAGAACAAAAATTTGTGCTATTTCCAGATTTTTTATTCTTAAATTTCAAAAAGATAAACTTGATATATTTTTTACAAACTGGAATTCAAGTGGGAAGGATAAAATCAAAATGATGTTCATACTCCTTCTTCAGTTCTGTTTCATACATACCTTGTCCAAATGCACAATGGGGGGAAGAGAAATAAATAAAAATATTATAATACACAAAACCAAAGATTTTCAATCTTTCTTTTTAACCCATGGCTGACTGAATAAGAGGATAAGGAGTATGACATGTTATCAGCTTCTTAAATGCTTTCTTACATAACAATTAAAATGAAACTTAAGATTGTTTTAAAATAGAAATAAAAGCATGAATCACACCTTGCCACAAAGTATGGTTGCATCAGAAAAACTCAAGTTCTCTAAATATCCTGGCATTTTTAGCAAGCCTCAAAAAGTTGCAGCATATTTGTAGAGCACATGTGGCATACAAGTTTGCAACAGCAAAGTGGCTCATGATGTGTGATGTAGAGAGAAAAAATTATTTTCCTCCATCTACTTGATTGTTTGAATAGGGAGGCAAGGTGGAGGAGAAACAAGAAATCATGGCTGAGTTTCACAATCACCACCAAGAGATTCTGCCTGCCTACAAACAGCAAACATGTTTTTCTTATATATTATATACTATACTTCCAGCTGAGTGCTTTAATTCTTGATCAGGCCAGCAATATCATATATATGATATCATTTTATATATATATATATATATATATATATATATATATATACATGAGGAGAAGCTGAAAAGTTTCTGGCTTTAAGGGTATCACGAAATGCCTCGATGGAAGCCTAACCTTCTGAGTTCTTTTACAGGGCTTAGAAAAACTGAAGGACAGCTGCAATAAATGTGTGAATCTGAAAGGGGAATATGTTGAATAAAATCATAATTAACTCATCCTCCTGTATTTTCTTTTACCCAAAGTCAGGAACATTTCAGTACCTGCTCAGGACACTGAACCTTATGGAGGAGATGACAAAGAAGTGAGATATCTGAGGGGGTCTTGCTTTATTCAAGAGGACCTGTCCTCTGCAGCAGAAGTGTTGCTCCCCTGGCCTGCAAGAGCCCTGTGCCAGTGTCACATTAAATGCACCCAGTACATTTTGTAAATTAGTTGGCATTAGGAAGGGCATCTGGTCTTAGAAACCAAGCCAAATCAGACTGGAACCTAGTGCAGCTCTCCAGCTTGCCAACTCAGGTCAAACCATCCAACAATCCAGAAATGAGTTGCAACGTCACAGGTACCAAGCTGTATCGGCCTTTGCCTTTCCCTTGGATAATACTTGTGGTGTGGAGAGGGGAGGCCAGTATGCATGGGCGACTGCTGGTCTTCCATAAACAACCTTGCCTGGACTTGTGTCTCGGAGGGTAACTTTCCAGGTGCAATTCCATGGTAAGTCATGACCGAAGGAGATCTCAGCATATATATGTATATCTATCTATCTATCTATCTATCTATCTATCTATCTATCTATCTATCTATCTATCTATCTATATATATATATATATATATATATATATATATATATATATATATATATATATATCTGTCTGTCTATCTATCTAACTACATACATACATACATACATACATACATACATACATACATACATACATACATACATACATACATACATACATATATATATATATATATATATATATATATATAATCAGCTAAGATTTATTATATTATAATATAAAGCTTACTCTTGGAAAAAATATAAAGTAAATCTTAATTTGTTTTTGCTTTTAGAAATTAGTCAGAAGGGTCAGTCCCTTGACTGTTTTGACTCTCCCAAATTGATGAAACTGATGGTTTTTTGTAGTTGTTTCATAAATATTAAACACAGAAAATATATTTACAAAAAGGAAAAAAAAAAACATTGGTTGTTATTAGGTAGACATTTCATTTCCATTATCAAATTTTGAAAATTGGAATTTATCAGAAATTTGGACAATGAAACAGAATCTATTTTAACCTAAATATAAAAATATATTTAGTTTTTACTTTAAAATAAATTGAAGGGATTAAATTTCCTAGAAAGAGAATGTAAACCTAACAACCGAAAGCAGGACAAATTTATGTTTCATTCATATCTTAATTAGAATTAATAAACTCATTAGCAACACAATGGAAAATATAAGAAAATATTATTTTATAATGTATTTATTCCTATAATTTAGGAAAATTTTAAAGAAAACATGACCATATGATAAAAACATTAAACTTAGACAAGTAGAAAGAACAGGAAATATTAATTTTTCAAAAAAGAAAATGTTTTTTTTTTTTTTTCTTTGAGAGCAAGAGTCAGATAATTATTTTGAAATAAAGAAATTGAGTAGAAATTTATAGCAGACTAAAATAAAGCGAAGAATATTTGGTAATATTTGTAAAAAAAAAAAAAAAAAAAAAGTGCAGGCAGATATGCAGTACCAGATTAAGGTATAGGACTTTTTTAAGAGATTGCAGCACATGAGACTCTGTAAGGTGGAGGGTCTAAAACAGAGTGTGAAATTTCTAAAAATATTACAAGTGATAGGGGTAAGGGTGGACGTTTGGTTCACATTATCTGTAATGCAAGGGTCAACACAATCTTAATCCAGCTCTGCATGTATAAATGTTTTGAAGTCAGTGAGGTAACGTTTTCATTGGTCATTTGACTTATATAAGAGCATTTTTTAATCATGTGATTTGGAGGTCAGTTTAGACAAATCGTGTGACAAATGCATTAGATATTTGATTGGTCACTTTCAACAGGTTGTTGTTGTCATTATTAAGCCACAGGTAGGTGGCGAGCTGACAGAATCATTAGTGTGCTGGACACAATGCTTAGCGGTATTTTGCTCGTCACTGCGTTCTGAGTTCAATTTGCCTTTCATCCTTTCAGGGTCGATAAATTAAGTACCAGTGAAACACTGGGGTCGATATAATTGATGAGTCCCCACCCCACAAATCTGAGGCCTTGTGCCTCCAGTAGAAAGAATTATTAAGCCACAGATAAAAGGTGGTGAGATGGCAGAATCATTAGCATGGGGGACAAACTGCTTAGCGGCATTTCATCTATCTTTATGTTCTGAGTTCAAATTCCACCGAGGTTGATTTTGCCTTTCATCTCTTGGGATCAATTAAATAATTACCAATGGAAAGCTGGGGGTCAATGTAATTGACTAGCCCCCTCCCCAAAATTTCAGGTCTTGTGCCTATAGCAGAAAGGATTATTTAGCCACAGGTATAAGGCGGAAAACCAAAGTCAACTTTGCCTTTCATCCATAAAAGGGTTGATAAAATGGTTACCAGGTGAGCACTGGGTTGATATAATTGGCTGTCCTCCTCCACCAAAATTTCAGGCCTTGTGCTAATAGTAGAAAGGATTATTAAGCCACAAGTCAGAACTGATTCAGAAGACTTGGACCATCAAGCTTTTTTTCAGCTATGGTGTATCTAGGAGTACATTATTCTACTCTAGACACAAAACTCAAAATTTTGGAGGAGGAGGCCAGTCAATTAGATTGACCCCAGTATGCAACTGGAATATTGACAACCAATAACTAGTCACTATCAGATCATATCTGCCCACCCCTCTCTGACACAGTCTAAGTGTTAGAATGCATGAACACAGTCTAAGGTTCATCCATGCTGAAACCTTAAACTGTGTCAGTCTAAGGTTTAGGCCCTGACAATGTACTCCCTTATCAGTCAGTGTTTTATAGAGATAGGAGAAAACTTCATAATCCTTTCTACCATGGGCATGAGGCCTGAAATTTTTGGGGAGGGGTTAAGTTGATTACATCGACCCCAGTACTCAACTGGTACTTAACTTACCAACCCCGAGAGGATGAAAGGCAAAGTCAATCTTGACAGAATTTGAACTCAGAACATAGCAATAGACGAAATACCGCTAAGTATTTCGTCCAGCATGCAAGCAATTCTGCCATCTCGCTGCCTTGAGATAACTTTATAATGTTACATGATTTTATTCCTTAGGGAATGTTATGGCAGAGGTATTTGCCATGATGTAATAGTAAGCATCAGCTTAGTGACATAATGTTGTTACATGCGATGAGATGTTACTCTTCTCTTGAACAGACAGTGCCATTGCACATGAGGTGAAGACCTTTTGAATAATGTACTCCTTGATACACTATGGCTGAAAACATCATAACATCATATTGTCATGTGAAGTGATTTTACTCTTCAACCAGTGCAACAGGGTTGTCATGAGATATGATGGTACACATCAGTTTGTGATGCAACACTGTCACATATATGTGACATGACTCGTCAGTTAGCAACATGGTGTTGTTGAGTGAGATGAGATGCTACCCCTCAATGAAACTGTTGTCACATGATTTGTGATGTCACTCTTCAGTCAGTTGGACTGTGTTACATGAGGTGATGTTACACATCAGAGACACGATGGTGTCACATAAGATGTGAGGTTACACAATGCTGTCATGTGTGATGTTGCTCCTCTGTCAATGAAAACGTGTTGTCTGTCACATTAGGTGTTACACCTCAGTTTGACACAATATTGTCACATGATGTGATGTTACATGTTGATCAATATTTCACATGGGACAGTTTTGTCAGTTGAAAAAAACAAAATTGCCTTTTAAAACATACTGAGACTCAGCAAAGCGAAATGAAAAGAAATAATAATAATAATAATAATAATAATAATAATAATAATAACAATAATAATAATAATAATAATAATAATAATAATAATAATAATAATAATAATGATAATAATAATAATATAATGATGATGATGATGATAATGAAGATGATAATAATCGCAGCCATGTTGTATTTTTTTTTAATCATTAATTTTTTAAGCTATAAAAAGGAAATAACCAAAAAATAGAATAGCAGGAAAGAATATTTTGTATTTCACAAGAATTAAACATTCTCATTGTCTAAGAGTTGGATAAAAAGAAAGATGGTATAATATATAGGCAACCATGAGGAAGAGAAAGAGATGCCACATTCCATCTTAAGTACAACATAGAACGGAAGTTGTTAATTCCTACGGTTTGTTTACCTGTTTGTCTGTCATTGTTTCATCTGTTATCCTATTATTTCCAGTCAAAACTATAATGATAGCCATTTTGGCAGCTGAAGGTGGGGGCGTATATATTTGATGTTATTGTTAACTGTGAACCTTTTGTATCATGTGTTTTTGTGGTTCTAATTTGTCCTTCATTGAAATTCTTATTGCTGCAGAGTTAAACTTATTTAAGGATACTTGGTTAACGGTGGTTTTGTTAAATATATTTCCCCGTATACTGATAATGCATGGTTGTCTTTTCCTTAGGATTCTAATTCTAGTAAGGGCTGTTTAGGGGTTTCTAGTTCATGGAGCTTTGTTGCATATATATATATATATATATATATATATATATATATATATATATATATATACCACTAAATCGCTAAAGTTTTTTTTTATTCTCTCTCTATTTATTTCCTCATATTCCTTTCTGTTGAAGAGCGTAGGCTCGAAACGTAAAAGACTTTCTCACTTTCCCAAGTGTCAAACTAATACACCTGCTTGTTGTTCATACACCTGTCTTCATTTTTGTTTTTCTGTAAATTTGGCATCAGTAATGTCACATCTCATTTGTACAACTGAGTGAACTGGAGCAAAGTGAAATAAAATGTCTTGCTCAACAATACACAGCCCAGTTCAAGAACTGAACTCACTACCTCATGATTGTCATCCCAATGCTCTAATCGCTGAGCCTCAAATTGTTTCGAATTTACTATGCATTACCTCATGGTTTCAAACTGTCAATGAGGTGATTGTTTGGCTGGTTTGAACATAGAACTGGTAGAATATTTGGGCTGGAAATGGCCAATTTAAATACTAAAGGATTAAAAAAAAAAAAAAAAGATGGGAGGCTAGCGGTTGGAATGCTTCTTATGATCATTGATCTGCTCGATTAGGACTGATTTGCTGTCAAACAACAAAACCTTTCAGATTATTTTTGACCTTGAGAAAAAGATAATGTAGCATGGTGTAAACTGCTCAGTACACTTTGTAATTCCTAACAGCCTGATAGTAATGTAGATAAAGCTTCAGGTAGGTAATGATGGTAATATGTACACATACATGTACCTGGGGTGTTTCACTGGTGCTTGGTGGAGAAACTGCAGTAAAAGCAACACAGTTGTTGTAAAGACTGACATTAAAAAGAAAAACTGGTTCTCTGAAGCCACAGGACTAGTCATTAGTTTAATAATCTCTTTTGCTTTGACCAAATCTTCACATAAAAAAAAAATGTAAGGTAAAGTTTCCTTCCTGAGTGATGCCAACTCATAGGGCCAGCTTCCCGATGCATATATATCCCCCACCTGGAGAGGATGCTGGCCCATCACAGGATTACTCATTTTTGCGAGCTGAGTGGAGTGGAGCAACGTGAAATAAAGTGTTTTGCTCAAGAACACAACGCATCGCTTGGTCCAGGAATTGAAACCACAATCTTATGATAATGAGTCTAACTTCCTAACCACTAAGCCACACACTTCCACTAAATTCTTCATATGGAGTGTAGTAACTTACTTTGGTGGCACTGATCTTACTATGGCTCTGCTGTCGCATGTCACAGTGATCTCAATGTAGCAAAGATGGGTCTAGATGCGGATATGCTAAGGTTCTTGTTTAAAGAAGTTTTAAATCAGGCTAAAATAATTTTTGTTCATAACGTTGATGGAGGGGAAATACATATTTTTTTTGTAATATGTAAAACAAAAAAAGAAATAAGGAAAGAAAAACCTCTTTTCCTGTTCCTTTTAAAGGTAGATGTTAGAGAGATAACACGTGTAATTATGGATGAGAAACTTATCAAGTTTAAACAGAACGCACCATATGTACGAGTGTGTGTAGAGATTTAGTAATTTACAACTTCATTACAATAGCATGCGTGAGTGTGTGTGTGTGTGTGTGAATTTTATAATGAATGAAAGTAAAAATACTCAATATGTACACATATGAGGAGGAGTATATATGAGTGTGTACATACGTATGTGGATGTATAAATATATACATATACATACATATACACACACACACACATGTATATATATATACATACACACACTCACACACATACATATGTACACTTATACATAAATATGTATATATATATATATATATATATATATATAAATGTACATATGTATATCTGTGAGTGTCTGTATGTATATGTGTGTATATATATATATATATATATATATATATATATATATATATATATATATATATATATATATATATGTATATATATATATATATATATATATATATATATATATATATATATATATATATATATATATATGTATATATATATATATATATATATATATATATATATATATATATATATATATATATATATATATATATACACACACACACATAAAGACACACACACATGTATACACATATATATGTATATATATATATATATATATATATATATATATATATATACATATATGCATACATATACACGTACACACATAATGTGCATGTAGAACCTATTAGTTAAGGGAAAATATAACTTCCTTTACGGCAATCTTATTTTAAGATATCTAGATCGTACGGCTGTTTGTTTTTAAGGGATATTTCAATGATATAATTGCTGTATGTATTTTTATATCTTACAGCAGGCAGAAAGTTATTAAAAGCACTGCATGATGGGTAAATATTACCTGACTCATATATTTTGATATTATATTCTTCATTCCTCTCCCTGCCTCCTAAAAGTACATTATAACTGAGGTCTGTCATTGGAAAGTTAAGCTAAACCCTACCTTTACCTTACCACCAATAATTAATATTTTCTCAGTATCTGAGGGAAATTTGACTGCTATTTCTAGCAAGTCAAATGACTACATAGAAATTCTTTTGTTGGCTTGATGTGTAATATTTTGTTTTATAGTTGAAATACCTGGTGAAAGCAGCATAATGGTTTTTTTTATACTGATGGTAAGCCCCCAGCAAACAAAGTTAGCAATAAAGGTTCAATTCCATGTTCAGCAATTCTTTTAATCTCACTTTTAGTAACTGTTGCTCTATCCTGAGAATAACTCTACTGAATAAAGGAGCCATTACATGGTAGCTCACTTTGCTAGAAATAGCAGTCAAATTTACCCCAACCACAGCCTAACATTTTTTCAAAACAAAAGAAGAAAAAAGGATTCATTGAATTATTTAGTCTTAGATGAGTTGGTCAGATTTGGAGTGCCTTTGCTCAATCAAAATTTGCTCAATCAAAATTTGCTCAATCAAAATTTGCTCAATCAAAATTTGCTCAATCAAAATAGTAAAAACAAGAATCCCAGACACAACATGAAAAGGAACCTTTAATGGTGTCCCAATGATCCTTTGAGGATAAGACATTTTCATCCCTAAATAACCTGACATTTAGAATACTGTAGATGGGGTTTTTTTGCTTCATAGATGACACATAGGGAAATTTTAGCAGGGAACACTTAATATCATGGGAGCAGGGATCATTTCAAGTAGGCTGGTACATATAAATTCTAAAATGTCAGAATACCCATAGAAAATAGTAATGAGGGGTTGATAAGAATGGGAACTGAACTTTACTGAGATCTAAACCCCAGAACTTTTGTGAGATGACAAATATTCAGGACACTTTTATATTAATTACACTTTTAGGACTAATTAGATATCTAAGGTTAAAGAGATGTTCCACCCTTATTTATTTATTTATTTATTTATTGGTATGAGAAGCTTGCTTTGCAATCATGTGATTTTGGGTTCAGTCCCAGTGTGTGGCACCTTGGGCAAGTGTCTTCTACTACAGTCCTGAGCAAACCAATGCCTTGTGAGTGAATTTGGTGGGTGGAAACTGTATGGAAGCATATTGTATATATGCTTGTGTGTGTGTGTGTGTGTGTGTGTGTGTGTGTGTGTGTG
>NC_142935.1:62548191-62585691 GCF_046866305.1 Octopus bimaculoides
GAAACTGAGTTACTCATAAATATCACAAGCTTTTCAATGCACATAATGTTAAGGCTAGCAATCCTTGCCAAGATAATATCACTTCTAAGAATCGATTATGATCAAACTAGCTTCAAAAACATCAGTTTTCAATGGAATGAAATAAACCATCTCAATAGAGAAACAACTACCCAAATTCAGTCAAGGAAGCTCCACTGATCTAGGTTTACCTTAACAACTAATAAGTGATCTCTCAAGGTAATGTACTTTAACATGCTGAATGTAGCTGTAATCATGTAACCCATTCTCATGACTCTCATCCACCCTTCAGTTAATTCAATGGAGGCTATCACCTCTCTCTCCACTAACGCCTTCAATTCCATGTGGAACTTGAAGAAATTGATGAAGAACTGGGCTGAAGAGGAAAAGTGCCTGTCCTCATTCCTTTTCAATCTTGCACACTATATGATATCCTTCAGCATTAACCACTAGAAGAATCAATCTACCTTTCCAACCAAAGAAAGTGTACAGCCATTCTCAAGAAGAACTAAGCTGAGAGCTAAATCTGTCCGACACACAAGAACAGCTGTTTCATGAGACAACAATGCTTGGACATGCATGCAACAAGGTTTTGTTTGTTTGCATGCTTCTGGGACAAACCTACATGACAGTATTATCATGCTTGATAATCATATAAACATTATGAGTGGGATCAAACATAAAACTACACGTTATGTGTGTGTATATAATTATATACAAATAATATATAAATATATATGTAGATGTATGTGTATGTGTACATGTATATGTATGTGTATATAAGTTTATATATATATATATATATATATATATATATATATATACATATATACACATATGGAGACAGTGAAATGTGCATATAAATATATATGTGGGGGGGGGGGGGATGTGACAAAATAATCTGAACGCTAAAGGGTTAAACTAAAGAATTACACAACACTTCATAATGAAGTACATGGCTATTCAACTTTTACAACAAGAGGGTTGACAGTGACTTCGAAGTTTTAGCCTGCTAGTCTTTCATTATACTATACAGGATGAACACTTCGAAGTCACTGCCACCTCTCTTCTTGTAACAGTTGAATAACCATGTACTAAGAAGTGTTGAATAATTCTTTAGTTTAACCCTCTCGTTACTGTATTTATTTTGAGTTGCTCTGTGTTTATTTCACTTAATTTTAAATATAACAAAGAATTTAGTAAAATAACTTAATTATCATTAAGCTAGTGTTAGAAACATAAATTGTGACTAAGGTCTGGTAGAAGATCTTAATTCAAAACTTATGAAAACAAGACATTTGTACTACAGAACCAGAAGCGGTTTCAGTCAGGTTGGTATCAAAAGTGTTAATGCTAAATTTCTTATATACATAACTTCACAAAAAAAGAATATATATATATATAAGTAGGTATATATTTACAAAAAGATTAACAGCTCCAAAAACAACACTTGCTTCCTAAAATTGACACAGTTTAATGCTTAACGATAGGGTTACCACTGCAATCTGTCAAGAGATCCATAGGGAGCAACTGAATATATAAGTGGTGCACCCTGAGCATTTCCTAAGGAAATGACAGTCTGGGTACCACCTGCCTCTCCTATGACAGCAATGCTGTTTATACAATGGCCAACTAGTTTAGCAATAGTATGGTCATGGCACAAGCATGGGTGCGTGGTTAAGAAGTTTGCTTCCCAACCACATGGTTCCAGGTTCAGTCCCACTGTGTGGCACACTGGGTAAGTGTCTTCTGCTATAGCCTTGGGCCAACCAAAGCCTTGTGAGTGGATTTGGTAAGCAGAAACTGAAAGAAGCCCATTGTATGTATGTATGTGTATATGTATATGTATATGTATATATATATATATATATATATATATATATATATATATATATATATATATATATATATATATATATATATATATATATATATATACACACACATGTGTGTGTGTGAGTGTCTTTGTTTGCCCTCTGCTACCACTTAAAAACCAGTGTTGGTATGTTTACATCCCCATAACTTAATGGTTTAGCAACAGAGATCAATAAAATAAGTATCAGGCTTAAAAAACAAGGAAGTACTGGGGTCAATTCATTTGACTAAAAATCTTTCAAGGTGGTGTCACAGTCTAATGACTGAAACAAGTAAAAGATAAAAGATAAAAGATATGTTTATAGGGTGTATACAAATATTTTATAAATGCAGCCGGTATTTCATCATCAGTACTGTGAGCTACCTTAACAGTTGTGTAAAGGAACATGTCCATACATACACCTCATTAGGGGGTCATTCTCTATGTAGGATGACATGGTTTCCGTCTGAGTTACCAGATGGAAGATTAGAAATTTAACAATTACTGACTGCCATTTTTATTTAACATTTAAAGCAAACCATAAACAAGAGACAAGAATTGCACAATGATATATTAATTTAATATTATCATTGTTTCTCTACCCTTCCCCCATACCTGTGTTGTTCAGAACTATAATCAATATCCTCTATTTTTTTTTTTTTTGTATATATTTTACAGACTGAAGGTTGAATATAAAATGTTTTTTAGTTTGTTTCTACTTTGGTTTGCTTTTCTTTGTTTGTCTCCGATTCTTTAGTTCCAACTGTTTCAGTTGATTTGATCTTTTATATTTTCTGTTTTGCAATGTTAGTATGGGTTAGAGTGGTGGTGCTGGTGGTGGTGGGAGAAGAAATATCTAAGGCAGCATTTTATGGTGTGATGCCCTTCCTATTGCCATACCTTATCTGCTTTTCATGTAAGGGATTAAAGGGATTTTATTTTACTGGTCTCTAAAAGTAGAGGGTGACCAATTATGCACAGGCAAAATAAACATCATTATCATCATCACGGTTTCATTCAGGCAATCACACACACACACACACACACACACTCACACATAGAGTAGAGGCTTGTGGCTTAGTGATTAGGGTGTTAGACTTATGATCATAAGATTGTGGTTTCAATTCCTGGGCTGGGCAACGCATTGTATTCTTGAGCAAAACACTTCATTTCATGTTGCTTCAGTCCACTCAGGTGGCAAAAATGAGTAATCCTGTGATGGACTGGGGTGCCATTTGGGTGGGGAATACATACATCATAGAAACCATGTGGGGGGGTGGGGTCGTGGGTTCGGCTTATGAGTCAGCATGACTCGAGAAGGTAACTTTACCCTTACCTTTACAACACACACACACACACACACACACACAGAAAAGGAAGCAATTAAGATAACACTACTTAATTAACTTATGTAATATGATCTGGTGTGATGAGAAAATGCCAAACCAGAATGAGTGAAGCTACCAAAGAAAGGTGATGTGATCTTAGTGAATGTTCGAATGAGATAGAATCCCTCAACTTGTAAGTGACCAACAAGCTGCTTTCAGTGATTATGTTAAATAGGATGAAAAACAAAACGACTACTGACAAAATTTTCAGAGACCAACAATTTAGAGGTCATGAAAAGGGATAATGTACTGATGCCATATTTGCTTTGCAATGCATAACTCAAAACTTCTTAGAAGATAAATCAGTACGAGTTGCAGCAGCCATTAACTTTGTAGATTTCCAGGAGGCTTCTGACAATATAGACAAAAATACTATGTAGAAAAAAAAAAAAAAACATTATAGGTGCAGGTATGGCTATGTGGTAAGAAGCTAGCTTCCCAACCACATGATTAAAGGTTCAGTCCCACTGGGTGATATCTTGGGCAAGTGTTTTCTGCTATAGCCTCACACCAACCAAAGCCTTGTAAGCAGATTGTCCAATGACAGAAACAATTAAAAGACCAAAGATAAAGTGAAACTTTGGAAACTAAGAAACATCAATATAAAAACTAGAATTTCACTCGACATTCAGCTGTGTGTCTGTTCTTCTATATTGGAGTGAAATATGGCAATTCTACAAATGTGATGAGAAAAGCCTGAATATGGAAGGTGCCTGCACAGCATCCTGATCAACAACAACTACTATGTTACATGTTGTTTAACCCTGGGCCAGACCTGAATAAACAGACCTATGAACAAAGGCATTTGAGCCATGATCATTTCATCCTTGTCTGTTCATTCTGTGTTAAGGAACCTAGGGCTATTTTGTTTAATATGTCCTTCTGTAAATTGGTGGGACATTATATGAAGGAGATTTGATTACTATTTCTAACAAACCAAAACAGCTACATAGAAAGATCTCAGTATTTTCAACAGATGTATACATTGAAATTCAAAACTGAGAAACATAAGCAAACCGATCATCCCCAACCCTGGACACACACACACACACACACACACACACACACACACACACACACATAAATGAAAAAAAAAAAGAGAAAAAAAATGAATCATAAATACTGAAGAAATCTGTTTCCCATACCCCAGTAACAAAATCCTTTTGGCCTGGAGCCAAACCATTTTTTCCTGGAATAAGATCTATCTAAGAAAGAAAAGAAGAAAAATCAACACACCAAGTTTTGATGAGAGTATTAAAGGGGTTCTTTTCTTTTGTGGGTGGGGAGTGGGGTTAATAATTTAGTAAAACAAGGAAAGGGTAGTATCCATGACCTCATTTCTGGGTCACCCAGACCCTTGGGAGGATGGGAACACATCTTCAGACTGGAGACCTAAACCAGAAAATTGAATAAAGTGGACTCTCACTGAAGGCACCAAAAACACCAGGTGATAGTGTTCCAATAACAGGAAATGGTCTGACAGGTTTCCATATAGTTTCCAACAAAGCATTAGTCTAGTGGTTCATGTAAGGAATGTCCTTCTGGAGTACGAGGCTGTAAGGATTGCAAAAGAGGCAGACAAAGTGTTAATTATCATCATCATCATCGTTTAACGTCCACTTTTCACGCTGGCATGGGTTGGACGGTTTGAGTGGGGACTAGTGAGCCAGATGGCTGCACCAGGCTCCAATCTGATCTGGCAGAGTTTCTACAGCTGGATGCCCTTCCTAACGCCATGTTATGTTTTATAATAATCCTTTCTACTATAGGCACAAAGCTTGAAATTTTGAGGGAAGGGACTAGTCACTTACATTGAACCCAGTGCTCAACTGGTACTTTATTTCATCGATCCTGAAAGGATGAAAGGCAAAGTTGACCTCAACAAAACTTGAACTCAGAATGTAAAGATGGACAAAATGCCAGAAAGCATTTTGCCTGGCATGCTAACAATTCTGCTGGCTCATCACCTTAATATATTTGATAACATTAAGATGGTGGCTATGGCATATGGGATTGGTAGGAGGGCTGGCCTGTTAGACATGTGTCTCATAGGCCCACTGGTGTTTGGACATACCCTAATGTCATGCAAATCAGTCTCCCTGCCAAATGGTTAAATAGACCCAACATCTCAGGGGTAAGCTCAGGAAAGTAGGAAATTCACTGATTAATTTGTAAATTAACTAGTTGAAGGCAACGAGGAACCACTGCTGTAGCTTTCTCAAGGAACACCATGAAGCTTCAGAATTTAGCAAAATGAACCATGATCACCAATGCCTGTGTAAAACATGTATGACACAGAGAGACAGACAGATAGAGATGCTCTTAGATTGTCCAATGCCATGATGAAGAAAGAAAGATTATAATGATGAAAACACTATTTTGTTTTCTCATTTAATAAAAAGGAAACAAGGAACAAAAACAATATCCACTGTTTTTTTTTTTTGTGTAGGATGGCCTCTCGGTATTTGCTGGTAGGAAAACCACTGCATTAGTTGACCCAAAGACACTTGTCCAAGGTGCTGCACAGTGGGATTGAACCTGAAGCCACATAGTTGGGTGGTGTACTTCTTAACCACACAGCCATGCCTGTGTCTTAGAAGGGAGAGAAAGATCAACCCAGCCAGTTTAATTTTGCATTAATAAGCAAAGTCCTGGAGATATCAATACTATGTTCCCTGATCTAATTTCACCTGCCCCACCTATAGAACTGGAACCTGAGCTGCACAGTATGTTTAGAGTGGCCCTACCCACTTTTAGCTCTGGCATCCTTCATTTCCAAACTATACTGACATCTTCACTTTAGGAAGCATGCTTGGAGGACAATGAAGGGAAGGATGTCTAGCAGACATGTGCATTGATGTACATGTGGTATATGTTTCTGTGTATGTGTGTGTGAAAGAGATAGGAAAAAGGGAGGGGTGTCTATATTGCTGTAGTTGTTGGGTATGTTGCTCCTATATATATATTGTTGTGTCTGTGCATCTAATTAGCATCAGTTACTCTCAGCAGGATTCGTTCAATGACAAGAGTTAAAGGAAAGGGAAACAGTATGCAATACATAACAGTGGAGTGGTGGTGCCTTATACAGGAGAGTACAGCATGGCTCAGTGGTTAGAGCTTTGAGCTCACAATCATGAAGTAGTGCATTCGATTCCCAGACCAGGCTGTGTGTTGTGTTCTTGAGCAAGACACTTTATTCCACATTGCTCCAGTTCACTAAGCTGTAGAAATGAGTTGTGACATTACTGGTGCCATGCTGTATTGGCCCCTTTGCCTTTCCCTTGGATAACATCAGTGGTGTGCAGAGGGGAGGCTAGTATGCATGGGCAACTGCTGGTCTTCCATAAACAACCTTGCCCAGACTTGAACCTTGGAGAGGAATCCCATGGTCATTCATGACTGAAGGGGTCTTTATTCTAGAGCATTATAATATGGGAGCTGTTTGTTCTGTAATATAGAGTAATGTGGTGTGTTATAAAACCTCGAGTTGTTTGTTGTATAATGTTTCATAATGCTGCAATATGGAGTGGAGTGTTATATATAGTAGAACTGGATATTATATAATGTTGAGTAGAGCAATATAAAGTGGAATGGAGTGTTATAATGTGGTATGATGTGCAATGATACAATACGAAGGAGTGTATTATATAATGCAGATCAGTGTGGTTAGAGTTATATCAAGTGAACTGGAGTGTTATAATGTTGAGTGATATGTTATTTAATGTGGGTTAATGGGATATAGTTAGTTTACAGATTTTGTTGAGATGGCTTTCTTTACCAACCCCTTGCTCGCTTTCTCACCCCCTTAAAAAATTTTTTTTTTTTTTTTTCAAATTTGCAGAAAAATGTCCCCAAAACAAATACTAATTTTCTTTTAGTTAAACAACTACAATCACACCCCATTCCAAAATGTCAAACTATTTCACAGGGGACATGATATTATTATCATCAAAAGTCTACGGAGAATGGTTATTTAGAAGAAAACAATGCATTGTTTCAATATTTAAGTATATATTTCCATATTCTTGCTAAATATTTACAGATTCTGAGATGGAGACCTATTTCCCTAGATAGTATTTATGGCTTTCTTAACAACTGTTAATTTTTGCAAATTGCTGAAATGGTAAAGCTACTGTTAGCAGAAATGAATATCTGATAAAAACAATATTTATGTGTTTCCAGCAAATTGTAAGCTGAAGCAACATAACCAATTGTAACTTCAGACAGATCACAAATGTTAAGCAATGCCATAACTGGCCTGGTATTTAAAGAGATAGTAATTTTCAGAAATTCATTTGTGTAATAATTAATTGGCTGGTTTGGCACTGTCCTTGTGGTATTTAAAGAGTAAAGCTACTCAACTTTGAAGGGTTAGTTCTGACCCCAATAAGGTCTCGTTTAGAGAGGCCCTGTCACCAAATTTATCTTTTACTTGCTTTAGTCATTGGACAGCAGCCATGTTAGAGGACCACCTTGGAGGGTCTTAGTCAAATGAATTGACCCCAGTACATAATCTTTTATCTAGGTTTGGTACTTACTCTATTGGTTTCTTATGCTAAACTGTTAAGTAACAGGGATGTAAACAAACTGATACCAGTTGTCAAGTGTGGTGGTGACACACACATAGACATTGGGTCTACAGTTTAAATTGGAATGGGTACCTATGCATATATGTATCTGTTTATGTGTATGTATGTATGTATGTATGTATGTATGTATGTATAGAGATAGATAAATAGCTTGATAGATAGATAGATGTTTGTGTGTGTGTATACATACAGTATACAGCCAATAGATAACTATAAGTTGCTTCAATGTTCTGTAAGCTCAACACTGTGTACCCAGCCAATCCTGGTGCCCTACATGATATACCTAGATTCTAATGAATCCTGCAACTCATCTACACACACACACACACACACACACACACACACACACACACACACACACACACACACACACACACACAAACAAACATACCAACACACCAGTCTTTTTTCAGTTTTGGTCTACCAAATCCATTGATGAAATTTTGGTTGGTCCAGTGCTATACTAAAAGACACTTGCTCAAAGTGCCACACAGTGGGACTGAACACAGAACTATGTGATTGAGAAAAAAAACTTCTTCCCACACAACCATATCTGTGCCTATAATAGCCACACCAGTGCCTACATTTACTAATGCCTACATTTACTAATAATATTATCATTATTATTAGTGTTCAGGTCACTGCTTGGAATTGGACTCGGAATCTTGGGGTTAGTAGCCCACGGGCATATGGCGTAGTGGTTAAGAGCGCTGGTTACTAACCCCAAGATTCCAAGTTCGATTCCAAGCAGTGACCTGAACACTAATAATAGTAATAATAATAATAATAATAATAATAATAATAACATTGAAAAATACCTTAGGAATGAGAACCCAGGTTCGAAATTTCCCCAAGACACCTGAAGAAGGCTGGCGGGTATATCAGCTGAAACGTTGTGTTAACAACAAACAAGATGAGGACAAATATCCATCAAATGTAAATAATATAAATAATGTACAAAATTCCTCATCTCTTAAATACAGAATGGAAGCAGTAACTACTCACCTAACAGAGTGGATACTACGGAAGCAACAACAGTCATAGTAGAATTAGTAGTTGTTTGTTTAGAACCAGGTCACCAATGATTAGGTACACCTATGGTCAAAGGTATTTAGGTTATGACTGATGCCCAACCCTGTTTTTTTTTTTCCTGGGCATAATGTATCTTGAAGTCATTACCCTTTCTTTATGCAAGATGGTTAAATGTAATTTCATAATGATTTAGCTACTATTTTTAACAGGTTGAACAACCAGGTGCAGGCTTCCTCAATCAGCTTCATAAAGGTGAGATATTGTAAAGAATTCCAAGTACTAAAATAATGCAGAAGGGTAAGCAACTAGACAGAGCCTAAAGACCTGAAGAAATTTCCCATTTTCTGAGAACCAAGAAACTTAATATGAAAGAGGAAGAAGAAACCATCTATTCTTAGCTTTATATTCTGATACTAACTTTAACCAAAATGATATTATCTCTATAATAAACAGAATGTTATCTTTACCATTACTAGAACTTACCTCCACCAAAATATTATCTTCACCATATGCTTTATTCCTAATGTTACATTATTCTCATTAGTAATCCTTTCCCCCCTTTTTTTTACCTCTTCATCTCCAACATCTGCTTTTCTTATTTATTGTAACATGGGTTGACAAGGTATGCAAATTCAAGCATTTGCGTCAATTGTTACGATAATGTAGTAGTTATCTTTAGAACCCACAAAAAAAATATACACGTCTACTGCTCTGCTACAATGGGATGCTGAAAGTCTCTGGCTTTAAGGGTATCACGAAAGGCCTGGTTGGAAGCCCAACTTTCTAAGTTCTTTTACAGGGCTTAGAAAAACTGAAGGACTACTGCAATAAGTGTGTGAATCTGAGAGGGGAATATGTTGAATAAAATCATAATTAACTGATCCTCCTGTATTTTCTTTTACTCAAAGCTAAGATCTTTTCAGCACCTCTTCATATATAGTGATAGTCATTCTAGCATTTCCTTTCACATGAAAAATTGCTAGTTCAGTTAGGCACAGTAATGCATTGCTTCTCATAGCACGATGTAAAAGGTTTCAGGAATTAAAACATGGAAGTGTCGATATTGCTGTCATCATCATCATCGTTTAACGTCTGCTTTCCATGCTGGCATGGGTTGGGTGGTTTGACTGAGGACTAGTGAGCCAGAGGGTGCACCAGGCTCAATCTGATCTGGCAAAGTTTCTACAGCTGGATGCCCTTCCTAACACCAACCACTCTGTGAGTGTAGTGGGTGCTTTTACGTGCTACCTGCATGGGAGCCAGTCCGGCAGCACTGGCAACGACCACACTCGAATGTTGTTTTTCACATGCCGTGTTTAATAAAAATTGTGAAGGTACGTGGTCTAGTGCTTATGATGTTTCACTCATGATCATATGATTGTGATTTCAATTCCCAGGCCAGGTAATGTAATGTGTTCTTGAGCCAAACACTTCATTTTTATGCTGCTCCACTCCATTCAGCAGTAAATAAGTTTTGACATCCTATTCAAGGACGAGTGTTGCCATTTCAGTTATTAATTCTCCATGGAAACCAAGTTAAACTCTGGTCTTATGAATCTTAGGTTTCATGACAGGTCTAATTAAAATTAACTCATTAACTTTAAAGAATGTAGTTGTGTAAGGCCAGAACAACGTGAGAAAATACAAAGTAAACTACAAAAGGAAGAGAAATCAGAACCAAGTTGCAGTTTTACCTTGTATTTCTATATTTCGGGGTGAAGACCCCTTTTTCAGGATATTTGGAAAAAGCAGTGGTTGGAAAAGGTCATTGCTCAGATGTGTGTGGGGGGGGGGGGGGGGGAGCTGGCATGCAACTAGTCTGCTTCATGTAGTTCCTTCCTGTTGTTCATGGCTGGTCTCATTTTGTTTATAAGGTGGGCTTCCATAATTATACTTCACCATGCTTCACCAAAACTAACCCTTTAACAATTAAACCAGCCATATCTGGCCAAAATACTCTGCTTGCTTTATATCCAAACTTGCCAGATCCTGCCTCTCTCACCTACCCTAAAATGTTGTTCTAAAAATATACAATCATATCATCAAAATCTCAAAACTATGTGATTGTGCATGATTAATTCAAAACAATGTGAATAAATAAGCATTGCATTTGACAGAGTAATCTAATCACTAAAGGGTTACAAGGACTAAATACAAACTCTGTCTTCTCATTAAAAAAACAATTTTAAAGGAAGTGGACTGGATGAATTGTTAGAATGTCACAAAAATCACTTTGCAGTATTTCTTCTGATTCACTACAACCTGAGTTCAAATCCTGCTAAGGTCAATAGGCTTTTTATTTCTTTGAGATCAATAAAATAAAGTACTAGTTGAGCACTAGACAAGACAGTGCTGACTAACCCCAAACATTCAAAAATTGCTAGCCTTGTGCCTAAATTACAAGCAATTAATAATGAAGGTCACTAATATGTTTTGGTAGGCAGAAAACCACTGAAAATTTGAAAACCACTGGCATACAAGCTGCTGTTTAGCTCAAAGATGGAAAGCATTCTAATTGTGATCATCATATCCTTTTTGTATATCTAGGACATGTCTTTTTTTTTTAATGTTAAGCAGTGAGTTGAGGCAGATTTGACTGCTGTTTCTGGCAAGATGTGTGATCATAGAGTTTTCCTCATTAGCTTATTTTAACAGATGTTAATCAAGGGAGGTAAGCATTGCACACACTGTTTATATCCCACACTCCAAGACTGATGAGTTTGATGTGGCCAATAGCTAGTCTCAATGTCTGGAGGTCAATGTCTGCAGGAAGAATATAAACTGGGAGAGGGCCTGGTCTAAATGCTTGAAACAGAGTGAACACTCAAGGACTAGGTGATGGTGCTAAATTGAGTATTATTTTAGGTCTCTGGTTCAATAAAAACACTCAAGGACTCAGTTGTGATGCCGAACTAAGTAGCATTTTAGGATGACAACCTGATACTAAAGATATTCAAAGACAATGTGGTGAAGCTAAATTGGACAGAATGTTAGGCCTAATATCCAATAAAAGCAACCAAGGATCAGGTAAGTGTATCAGGCTTACAATCCAATACTAAAGGTATCCAAGGCTCAGACAGTGATGCTGAATGATACACCATGATCAACCTAAGCAAATTTCCTTCCAATCATGCCCTACCATCATAAATAAAGGACACGTTTAATAAAGTAGTCTAAGATACTACAGAAGAGTTTAGATGGTTGTACCTGGAATGTCTTTGATCTCTTTGATCAATGGTCTACTGAGTCAAGGTTGATCCGGTGCTAAACAACAACAACAACAACCTATGGCTAGGCACAGTTTGAATTCATCAGTTTTAAATCAAAAATCTAAAATCTTAATGACATCATGCCTTCTGTGTGACACCCAGTCATAGATATATAGACTCATACAAGACTCCCTACTGAACAAAATATTATAGGGTCAACTAATACCTACTCTCCAATGCTAGTCATATTCATTTTCAGCTAAGTGGACTGCTGTTTTATGAAATGAAGTGCCTTATTCAAGGACACATGTTGTCTGGTCCCAAAATCAAACCCACCACTTATAACCAAGAACTCAATACCTTAAGGCACCGTCACTGTATTTATATACATAATCATATATCTGGTTCTATGTATATGATATGAGAGAAAGATAAAGAAAAAAAATACAAGTATTCCCAGTTCTTACTATTTTAAAAAGACAGTAGTGATGTAGGCGTTTAAGAAATGTTAGTAGTTATGCAGTAAGCAGAGCAGAATAAGAATAAGAACAGACCCATCACCAAATTATTTAGTGTCTTAAAAACAGAGCACTGATCCAGTTTACTTACCACCAAGGCCTGCAGCAGCATCTTAGTGCTGATGTATGCAATCATAAGACTGGCAGCTGCCAGCCTTAAGCTTGGCTGTATAACATGAGAGGGATTTTCTGCGCTGTGTCATGATAAAAGACATATTTATTATAATACAATATTTTAGCAAGTCTTCATCAAAGAGAGGTTTTGCGGTTGGTTTTATTTTGAAGAGATAATGGTTGATTGTTTTAAAAGACAGGACTAAAGGAGAATAGTTTATTGGAAAACATTACATTGTATTAAATAGAATCATTTTGAAATAAATGTTTCTTACTGTTTATCAATGATATTAAAAATAAATTCAATTATTTTATCTAAGCTTTTCAGCTATTGATTTATCCATCTAACCAACAATCTATTCATTTGTGTATCAATCTAGTCATCCATCTATTTACTAGCCTAGTGCTATGGCGCAGTGTTCTCATAGGGTGGCAAGGCCCTTGGGTGGTAAAGTCTATTTAAAAGGAGCAAACAAATTGCCAGATTTAATAAGAATATACTGAAGAAAGTAGAATTATATAAATGCAAATTCTAATTTGTCTTTTTATTAATAAAGGAAAGAAGGAAGGAAGGAGGCAAAATGCTTCACTAATATATATATATATATATATATAACAGCTTTTGTTATATTTCTGCTGCTTTTAAATAAACTATATATATATATATATATATATATATATATCTATAATTGTCTGTGTATGTGTAGAAATGAAGCCCAAAATGAAATGTATGAGTGAGATGTGGCCCCTATCCCACCTAAAAGGGCAGTATGACTCTGGTTAAGGAACTGATTCAGATTGTGATGACCCACAATGTAACTTATGCCAACATAGAAAGTGATCATAAAATGATGATGATTTGGACTTTGGGTATATGTCTATTAGTATATCCATTAAAGCACACTTACTGCTTGGGCTACCTGATGTCATTCGACAGTTACAGTATAATTGTCACTGGATCTACATCAGGAATTACACAGTCTTCATTTGGTTTATAATTGATGTAGGAAACAGAAAATGGATTTGGTAGCCAGACTCATCTGCAGATTATAACCCCAGAATTATTCTACTCTCTGTCAGTGTACCCACATACTACAAGAGAGTACAACAGGCCTGGAGGAACTCAGCATATGTAGAAGGATATCTTTTATAACAAACTCCTGAGGAAACACAGACTACACTGACTGATGCAACACAACTAGATGCACAATATCCTACCTGTAAGGGACAGCTGTAGGATGGGTTGAAACGATCATCACGTTGAATAAAGACTTTTACCAAATCTATTTTTAGCTTCCCTTATAAATTATACACACACACACACACACACACACACACATATATATATATATATATATATATATATATATATATATATATATATATATATATATATATATATATATATATATATATATAATTTCTATATTAATAATAATATTTATTATTAATATTGAAATTATAATTTACTCCCTGATTGAAAACTGCAGTTTCTGCAGGATTGCTCGTAACACACACGTGGGTATTGAGGATAAGTATGTGTTCACATTTAGCTGTATATTTTTGGAAGTGTTGGCTGAATATCAGTTATGCGATGGCACTCGATCGCGTACATGTTTAATCCTAGCACTCTCAAATTTATGTTTGAAATGCTGCACTGAAGATGGGAAATAAGTAAATAAATATAACTTTACTTTAATCTCGAAACGCATATGTAGTTAATCTGAGTTGTATGGATTCGTTATTTTTTCTTTTTGCCTACATAAAAAAGTGTGTTACTGTCTGGAAGATCTTTGCAGTAGTAAAAAAGGAATTTTAGTTCCTATTTCTAAATTCGGTTCGTGGTGAAGCAATTAGCTGACCCCTAATTATAGAATATTTATATATATATATATATATATATATATATATATATATATATATATATATATATATATATATATATATATATATACATACACATACATATATACATACATACTTATATATATCTATAATAGCTAAAATGTAAGTGTGTGTTTAGGAGTAGCAAACACATGCACATATACACATGCCGACATCTATATACATGATACACAAACTAATGAAGAAATCCATGTGTGGTCATTTGACCTGTTAGAAACAGCAGTAAAAATCTCCTTCAAACCATACCCTACCATCACCACAAAAATGAAAGATTACATTGTATAATGTGATTCTAGATAAAATGTATCTAAAAAAAAAAAAAACACAAAAGCTATGCTAAAATCCGTTCTGATCATAGATTTGTTTGATAAGATTTGACCCGGACTAAGCAATAACAACCGCAACCAAATACCCAGCCTTCATAAATTACATGCATCTGGACACAACACAGACAGACAGAGCATGTGCACACACACACACACACACACACATGTACATGAAAGGCAGACATACACACACATTGGAGATAGACGGACGGAAATCAAAATCAATAGTTACAAAGATAGAAATTAGCTTCATCTCTGGAAAGTGTCCCAGACATATCTTATACCATTCTGACATTAGCAATTACTTCTAGTCATCTAAATAGCTGGCCAAATTGTGAAAGACTATGTATGTGTGTATTTGTGAGAGATAGAAAGATAGTGAGAAAAAAAAAAAGAATTTGTCAGTAAGTAAAGGCCAAATTTAATAGTACATGTATACATACACACACACACACACACACACACACACACACACACACACACACACACACACACACACATATATATATATATATATATATATATATATATATATACATACTTACATATACATATATATGTATATATATATATATATATATATATATATATATATATATATATATATACTTACATATACATAAATATATATATATATATATATATACACACACAAACAAACATTCATATACACATATATAGATACATATACTTACATGTACACACACACACACACATATATATACATATGTATGTATACATAAATTTACACATAAGCATATACACACTAATATATATGCACAGACATACATGCATATGTTTATGTGACTATAAGTTTGGCTGAGTGGTTAAAAAGCTTGTTTTGCAACCGCCAGGCCCTGAGTTTGATATATAATATATTAATTAATGTACATTAACGAACATGTTTAAACAAAAATAGCATAAACCATATATGGAACCAGAAATCTAACATCTCAGAAACTTGATTTTTGAAGCAGGTTGAAAAATAACAGCAAACCCAAAATATATGAAAAGTGGATTAATTTAACATATATTATCCTTTCCAGGAAATAGCAAATTACATCAAACCTATCCCTAATAAACCTGAACAACAAAGAAAACTTAGAGAAGATGGATCTAGACAAATTCAAAATGGAATTCAGACTATTCTGATTAAGGGTTAATGCCAATGAACAAAAACTTAAACTGACCAATGAAAAAATAGAAGGGAAAAATTTCAAAACGAAAAAAAGTCAGTGGCTCACTTTATGAAAACACCAATAAAATGTAGAGAGAAAATGATGAATTAATATCTCATCATCAGAATGTTTTTTTAATTATGAAACTGAATTCAAAACATAATATAGTGATAGCCTATTTTTAAATGAAGCTAAAAGTCTACAAACCTTACTGACAAATGTTAAAAGTATTAAACAAATTAAACTTATATTCATTAAGGATACCAAAATAATGGCTTCAAATTTTGACACAAGGCCAGTAGGTTTGGAGAGAGGGGCTAAAGGGATTACATCAACCTCAGTATTCAACTGGTACTTATTTTATCAGGAATTTGAACTCAGAATGTAAAGATGGACAAAATGCCGCTAAGCATTTTTCCCAGCTGACTGAAAATAATACCAAAATAATAACATCAATTCCAGGATATATAGACATTTGTAGTAACCCCACTCAAAAAATCCCAAAATTCACTTTTTCAAGGATCCCAACATACATAAGGGAACAGGAATTACAACTTGTAAAACAATCCTTGACAGAACCAGTGCCAATCTGGTTCCAAGAACAAATACAAATGCTACAGATATCCTGATAAAAACAAAAACCTGACAATGGATGTAGAAATGCCAAAAGAATGACAAACTTAAAAGATTATTTTTGTTTCTAGGTCCAGTCAACAGAATTCATGACACAAAGTGGTACAAATTGAAAATAATCTATCTTTCATACAAAAACCTCTCAACACAACAAATTCATGTTCTTTCAAAGGCTTAAAATTCACTCCACCAGCAGAATGGCCTATTCTGTACAAAATTATGTCTAACAGAAGAATTATTTGACATGGAAAACAATGTACAAAAAAAAAGCAATTTCAACCCAATATTATGTAGAAACAATGCATTAGATAAATTTTCTGGTTTTAATTCCAACTTCTCTATCAAGCTCTGAATCTAATTCCAGCATGAGTCAAAAGGAATGAGAAATTATCCATGAACTCAAAAACAACAATGACATCATAATTAAAGAAACAGATAAGAAATATGCTGTAGTCATTATGGATATTGAATACTAAAAAATGCTCTTTTATCTCCACTAGAAGACACCACCTATTATGAAAAGATAAGCAAGTACTAAGCATTGCAAACAATGAAGAAACTTAGCATCTTCATTCACCTACACCAAAAAGGTTTAACAAATAAGGAATGCAGCTATATAATGGACTTTGAATGCAAAACCAGTGATCTATATGGACTCCTTAAAATTCACAAGAGCAAAACAATGTACAACACCTGTAAAGAATCAACTTTATATGTATAAACATATCACCTCCCAGTGATCTTAAATTAAGACAATTTGTAGTGAGCCCAACCTAGGAAATGTACAGATTCAGCAACTTTGTAGACATACTGCAGAAATTTATCCTGAAACTCATACCAAGCCATATTAGGGATGACTTGGCCCTGTTAAGCTACCACCAAAAAAAGAAAAATGATAAAAACACTATGATTGAATTATTTGATATAACAAACCTCTATACTACAATACCCCACACAACTGTGAAAATTCTCCTATGAAATCTTAAGCTGAATAGGGAAAAAGATTAATTAATGAGTTAAACTCATCCAACAAAATAACTTTTTCAACTTCAAAGGCATTTACAAATATTTGAGATTGCAATGGGGACAAAGTTTGCCCCAGCTTACATCTGTTTAGTCATAGCATATCTAGATGTCCAAATATATGAACAATCTAGACTAAAGTATGGCACCAGCTTCTATAAATATGAATTAGAAAATTGAAAATAATTTCCAATTATTTGGATGATTACTTTATTCTATGGACTTGATCAACTTAACAATTTCAAAATCCTAATTAATAACATAAATAATAAACAGTTCACAATGGAATAGAGTCACAATCAACTACTCTTCTTGGCTATTTCGATCTTCAGAATAAGGTACAAACATCAAATCCAGAATTCACTACAAACCAATGAACAAACAGAAGACAGAGGAATGAGAAAGAGATAAAGAAAGAGTAGAAAACTATTGGAAGAAAAAAAGAAAGGAAGAAGAGGTAAGAAAAAGTAAAGTATTCACTGAACTAAGATAACAATTAATACAATTAGATATGATAGCATGATTGAGAAAGCATATATCTATGCAGAAAGGTGTTGAAAATGACTAAGAAAAGTGTAAGATTTATGATTTATATAAGCAGCTGACCAAATGGAGAAATACAGAAGCATAAAAGAGAAAGAAGCAAATGCATTGCCCAAACTTAAATACAACAAGTCTGGGGGCTGAGATCAGGTCGTGTGTGGCTAACATGTAAATTGATTTTCACCAGAAGGTTGGTTTTCTTTTTTATTTTATCTTATTTTATTTTACCCTGCTATTGTTCAGTATTTGATGAAGAGTAGCATGTGAAAAGCACAAATAATAGTGCAAATGGAAGCAGCTGAATAAATTAAATGTATATGTATGTATGCAAGTGTGTGTGTGTATGTAGTATGAGTGTAAGTGTGCGTGTATGTGAGTAGATATGTGTGTTGCATGTATGCAAGTGTGTATGTGAGTAGATGTGTGTGTTATATGCGTGTAAGTGTGTATGTGAGTAGATATGTGTGTTGTTTGCATGAGGTGTGTATGTGAGTAGATGTGTGTGTTGTATGTGTGCATGTGTATATGTGAGTAGATATTTGTGTTGTATGTATGCAAGTGTGTTAAGTTCGTTTTGCAACTACATGGTTTTGGGGTTCAGTCCTATGTGTCATCTTAGGCATGTGTCTGTTAGTATGGCCTCCGGTGACAAATGAGTTGAGGGCGGAAATGGTTGGTATGTATGTGTGTGTGTGTGTGTGTGTGTATGCACAGGTGTGGCATGTGTGTGTTTGTGTGTATAAGTGAATGACAATGTGTATATACATGCCTTCAGTATATGTTTGTGCATTGTGTATGCTGTGCAGGCTCAGAGTCTCAGATGCAGCAGGCATCTTGCATTTGACTTTGACCTGAGGCATTGCCCCAGCATGGCCACAGTCCAGTGACTGAAACAAGTAAAAGAATAAACGAAATGAATAAACACACACATACACACACCATAATCAGATGTAAAATTAACCAGCTACATTGTTGTTCAACCTGACAGAAATAGCAGTCAAACTGCTCTGATCCTAGGTTCCATAAAAATGAGGAAAAGATGATATTGCTATGGCTAGAATGCCTTTGATTATTGATCCGCTTGATCAAGGTTGCCCTGCAAGCGATCAACAAAAGACATATATACATATAGGCGCAGGAGTGGCTGTGTGGTAAGTAGCTTGCTTACCAACCACATGGTTCTGGGTTCAGTCCCACTGCGTGGCACCTTGGGCAAGTATCTTCTACTATAGCCTCGGGCCGACCGAAGCCCTGTGAGTGGATTTGGTAGACGGAAACTAAAAGAAGCCCATTGTATATATATGTGTGTGTGTGTGTGTGTGTGTGTGTGTGTGTGTGTGTGTGTGTGTGTGTATGTGTGTTTGTGTCTGTGTTTGTCCCCTCCACTATCGCTTGACAACCGATGCTGGTGTGTTTACGTCCCTGTAACTTAGCGGTTCGGCAAAAGAGACCGATAGAATAAGTACTAGGCTTACAAAGAATAAATCCTGGGGTCGATTTGTTCGACTAAAGACGGTGCTCCAGCATGACCGCAGTCAAATGACTGAAACAAGTAAAAGAGTAAAAGAGAGTTACATAGGGTCTAATGAATTGTTTCCAGAAACAAAAGAAAAAACACATTACTGTGTGGCTATGAAGTTTGCTTATCAACCTTGTGATTTCAGTTTCAATCATCCTATGGTGCAATACTTTCAGCAAGTGTTTCCAAACACAGCCATGGCTGAGCAAAACGTTGCAAGTAGGATTTGGTAAGCAGAAATTTTGGCTATGTGGTAAGAAGCTTGGTTCTGCATTCAGTCCCACTGAATGGCACCCTGGGCCAAGCAAAGCCTTGTAAGTGGGATTGGTGGACAAACTGAAAGAAGCCTGTCATATATATATATATATATATATATACACACACACACACACACAAACACACACATACACACATATATAAGAGAGTATTGTAGTCTACTTCATGCATTGTGCATTGTTTGACAAATATAATGTGTCTTGTTGTTGTTGGCACTCCGTCGCTTACGACGTCGAGGGTTCCAGTTGATCCAATCAATGGAACAGCCTGCTCGTGAAATTAACGTGCAAGTGGCTGAGCACTCCACAGCCACGTGTACCCTTAACGTAGTTCTTGGGGAGATTCAGCATGACAAAGAGTGTGACAAGGCTGGCCCTTTGAATTACAGGCACAACAGAAACAGGAAGTAAGAGTGAGAGAAAGTTGTGGTGGAAGAATACAGCAGGGTTCACCACCATCCCCTGCCGGAGCCTTGTGGAGCTTTAGGTGTTTTCGCTCAATAAACACTCACAACGCCTGGTCTGGGAATCAAAACCACAATCCTATGACTGCGAGTCCGCTGCCCTAACCACTGGGCCATTGCACCTCCACAATGTGTCTTGAATGGCACAACATTGCAGAGGGGACTATAATAACTTAATTATCCATAGTTTGACATAATATTTCAGAAAATTAAAAATTCCTTCTTCAGATATTGCTAGGAATTGATCAAGTTATTATAGTCCACTCTGCATTGTTGTGCCATTCAAGACATGTTATATCACTCACACACACACATACACACAAGTGTGTGTGTGTCTGTGTTTGTCCATCGCCCCTGCTTAACAACCAGTGATGGTATGTTTACATCCCCGTAACTTAGTGGTTTGGTAAAAGAGATTAGTAGAAAAAGTACACAGCTTAAAAAAAGTAAAATGACTGAGGTCAACTGATTCAAGTAAAAGTTCTTCATGGCAGTGCCCCAGCATGGCCGCAGTCTTACAACAGAAACAAGTAAAAGACGAAAGAAGTTTGTTGTATATGTAAGCTTATATATATGCATATATATATGCATATATATATATATATATATATATATATATATATATATATATATATATATATATATATATATATATATATATATATGCATACATATATATATATATATGTATATATATATATATGTGTGTATATATATATATGTATATATATATATATATATATATATATATATATATATATATATATATATATATATATATACACACACATACATATATATGTATATATATATATATACACATACATATATATATATATACATTTATATATATATATATACACACATACATCCATACATATAAATATATGTGTGTGTGAGTGTTTGTGTGTGTGTGTGTGCATGTGTGTGTGTGTGTGTATATATGTGTGTGTTTGTGTATGTATGTACACACACACACACACACACATATATATATATATATATATATATATATATATATATATATATACAGTATTTAAAATAAGAGCTACTAATAGTTTCTGGCCATAGAGACACTGAGATCGGACAAATTTATATAACATGCCTTATGTCTCCAAGCAATCTGCAGGCTCAGGATGCTTGGTTAGTCTTATCTGAAAACAAGGACTCTGGTACATAAGTCTGTATATTGCTTGGAGACACAAAGTACATTATATACAAATCTGCCTAATTTCAATGTCTCTATAGCAAAAGACTTTTTGAACAAACATATTTGGTGTGTTATTTGTTCCACCCATGTTGCACAGACACTCCGTTGTCACCCACCCACCCACTTCTGCCATCATAATCATATATAGCTGTGGTCAGGAACCTCTGTATAACCAACAAAACTAGTGTTTCAGATCATACACACATCATCATGATAACAAAATAAAAATGAAGTAAAATATACCACTTACCACCGGTCCAGATATATCAGATAAATCAATCTTCTTCATATGCAGGTCATGGAGAGGTAATGAAGCCTCTGTAATCGATTTTGCACGCTTTACTGGAGGCGGTGGAGGACGGGAACGTCGATTTCCAGCGAATTTCCCCAAAAAACTTCGCCTACTTTGAGCAGCTTTCGGTAACTCGATTTTTTCAATTGGTCTCGGATCGGTAACTGCATCTTGTCGATTGCTATCTGAAGAGGGAGCAGCACCAAAAGCAGGAGCTTCAGCATTGTTAGCATCGTCTTCGATCAAAGGGGGTGGGGGCATAGGGGGCTGTGGGGCAGGGGTTTTCTTCAAGGTACCAGTTTTATTGTCCACAGCTTTACTAAGCCGTAGCTCGAGTTCTTTGGCAAATAATGCATTTTTCTCACTAGTAGCTGCGCACCTCGGTGCACTCGGAGCTGGCATCTTTTTCGGGCTTTTCACCCTTCGCTTAACAACAACAACATCTTCTGTATTTTCAGATAAGTTTGAACTGTTTGACATAGAATTTGATTGATGTACGGATTCTCGGGACAACGTTGACTTTCGTGACGAAGGGCTGCTCTCATCAATCTCTTCTGCAGATTCTCTAGGTCTGTCCTGGCTTTCATTTCGTACATCTGAAGAGCTAATCATTTCAGATGGAGGCCGGCTGTCCAGAGTTTCGTTGCTAGTACTGCTTGTAGTTGAAGAAACACTTACATTACTTTTAGTCGGAGATGGGAAGACACGCACTCGGAACTGGCCCCCAGATGTCTCATCTACGTTGCCATTATCAGGACTTAGAAATTCTGATTTATTATCATACATGATTGAAGGTACTTCCTTACTTGTGTCATTTGGTTTCACTGCTGTGTTATTATCAAAGCTTTGTTCTGTGCTGCTTTCAGAAGAAGAATCCCGTCCACGACGAAGGAAACTTCGAAACATACTAGCAAATCCTTTCTTCATGCTATTTTCATTCTTTTTTCCTTTATAGCCATCCATACTTTCCATAGATTCAACATCTTCTCCAACAGCAGATCTTCGACATTGATCTAAGCTTGGCCCTTTCTTGCAACTTCCATCAGAAGATTTAGTACTTGATTTAGAGGGAGAAGCAGAAACACCAGCCACTGGTGATACAGGTGGTTGGGGTGCCTGGCGCTTCCCTTTAGTTTTTGTAAAATCCAAAGTGGCAGCAACAGAAGCCATTTTAGCTTCGAAATCAACTGATTTTGCCTTAGAATATCTCGCTTCATAAGCATCACCTTCTACTCTCAGCATTGTGAAATCATCCCTGTCGTATTTTCTGTCAAACGTGGTCCCAGCAAAACTTGAGGACATTTCATCTCGTCTACCAATAGTCCCTTCTTTGGTAAGGTGCTGCCGCTTAACTGGAGCGGGCGGCTTCAAACCATGTCGTCTCAAAGTGTCAGAATCTCCAATGTCAGTTTTCTCAAAGCAATCCTCTAATCTCCCTTCTACAGAGCGTGACATCATGCACATTACAGACTGGTTTGACTGTCTGTCATCTTTGTGTCGAGCACTGGGAATTGGTTTCTCTACAGGATCGCTAACACCTTTCTTCAGAGATGCCGGTTTGGGAGCAGGTTTAGGAAGCGACTCAACAACCCGATAAGGGGAAGAACTCACCTGTTCAATATTATCAGTATCTTTACTCGTTTTTTGATCCATGATATTTTTTGAAGCATTATTTTGCATATTCCTACTTTGATACAATGTTGAATTCTCTGAAGCAGATCTTAGACGAAATGTCAAATCTTCGTCAGCATCTTGAATAGTTTCATTGTCAAAATTCTTTGATGATTTTAAAGGTGAAGTTTTAATTCCGTGACTAAATTCTAAAGAGGGTCGGGAAGACAGTTGAGCTTTAGGAGACTTGTTTCGTCTAGGGAAAGTTCCAAACTTCTTTGGTAGCAGGTCACAATCTCTTAGACCCTGAAAACGATCAGCTTTCCATAGGAATTCTAATTCAACGTCTTCAAATTCTTTACTTGGAACTCTCTTCAGACGACCCTCCAGGGGAGTCTCAACTCTCAAATTATGAGTATCTGAATTCCACAGAGTATTTTCTAAAGCCAAGAGAGCAAACTGCTTTTCTTCCTCAGTCAGTTGAATACTCCCAGGTGGTGTAATCTCCGCCTCTTCGGGTACATCATCATCATCATCTGGGTATAAATAATCGGAACCACCGTCGTGGCCAATAATTTCAGGTTCTGATTCAGAAAATATAACTCTAAAAGCCCTATTTTCATCTTTATTTCGAGTTAACTTTAAAACTCCTTTCAATGGAATCTCTGACTTTGTCAGGTCAACTTTGGTATTGATAGAATTATCTTTGCTTCCCGACTGCTCACAACTCAGTGGGTTTTCATCTGAAGAATGGGTTGCAATTCTTTTAGAAACATTATCGTCAACTACTAAAGGTTTGATACTAAGCAGCTTAATGTTTTCATTAAGATTCTGTTGGTCGTTAGCATTTTTATCAACAATTGATGAAACTCTCGGTCCAACTGATAAGTTGCTTTTTATTAGGGATGAGTTCCGTTTTGCAGGAACTGGTGGGGAACCTCTGCCAGCAGAATTCCTTCGGGGTTTGAGATGGTTACAGGGGGGTTTGATGTGCTCAGACCGGGGACGTAAGCAGTTTGCACACAGGTCTTTACGCCAGGCATTTTGTGAGAACTCTGCACACACTTCTGACATCCTGTTGCATCATGAGCTGTAGTGAGAGAAAAAGAGAAAGAAAAAAAGAGAAGGTATATGAGTAAGGTTACTGAAGAAGAATAAAGTTTTGTGAATGAGAAAATAGACTTAATTTTAAGCAAGTAAAAAATATTAGAAAATTACTATTTCTAAATCTCACAATGTGATATACTCAGCAACAGTACTTTGTAGTAAAGATTTGTTTGCCAGCATAACATAGCAGTCTGGTTTAGGATGAATGTTGCTGTAATTTTGGCAATATCCTGCCCTGGACAATTTTGTTCTCACAACCATACCCCTGCATCCCATACTGTATTTGATAAACCCCAGAAGTATGACAGGTAAGATTTAACTTGGCAGGATTTGAATCAAGAATATAAACAGCTGGAATAAAGAACCCTGCATGGTCATACAACCTTCTAGAAATAACAACCAAATTTCCTTCAAATCATACCTTGTCATCTCTAAAAAGGAAGGACACATTGATCTGATGAAAAAGAGGAGAATATCTACATCAATGTCCACAATTTCTTTAGAGTTGTTGTTATTGTGGTAGTTTTGCCTGAGATCAGACTTCATGAAGCGACCAAATTTGTTCCAAAGTGACCAACCCAAATTTTATTCATCCATAGGATTATGTTATCTTTTGTGTTATTATTCTATTTTTAAGACAGTAGGGTTTTCCTTTGAGTGAAATTTGGCTGCTATTTCTAGCATGCTATACAAATGTAACAGAGAGTCCCTTGTTGAGTTGAAAAGAAAGCGTGGTACATTATAAACACAATGATGAACATTATAAAATGATTGGTTTTGATTAATTGGAAGTTCTGAATGAAGTAAGAGCTTGATGTGAAGATGCTGAGTGAGGGTAGTGAACCATTAGTCATCAATGCTGTTGAGAGAAGTTGCAGATGTGGAAACAAAAAAGATGGCGTTTTGTTTCTTTAATAATTTAGTCAGGAGTAGAGGGGTGGGTAGATGGGATATCGTTCTCACAACCTTAACATGTTCTTGAAGGCTGAACATCTATCTACAGGCAGGTCAGTGTGGGTGGAGAGATTAACAGGATGTCTGGTCCTGGATGCTTATAACTAAGTGAACTCTGTGCGAAAAGCACAGATAGACCAGAGGTGGTGTTGGTGGTGGTATTGATGGTGGTGGTGTTAAACCAGGTGGTGTGTAGTTACTAACGATGGATGTCAGATGTGTAATGAAGGGAGATATTGAAAAGAAGGAAAATAGTGAAGCAAGTACTGTTAACCAGCTCTATCTCATCAAAAAATAAATAGATAAATGAATAAAATAAAATTTGGCTTCTGTATCAGCTGAAAATGTTAGGAGCGAAAGAAATCTGGAGCACTGTAGTTTGCAAATAAATGGTTTTGAGTGTCAGAGAGCATTGATAATTCTAAAGATTCTGTCTATCTTTTTTCTTTCTTTCTTTCCTTTTGTTTTAGTCATTCGACTGTGGTTATGCTGTAGCATATCCTTCTTGAAGGGTTTTAGTTATCAAATTGACCCTTGGACTTATCTATAATTCTTAAGTCTGATGCTTATTTTTGCAGTCTCTTTTTTGCTGAGCCACTAAGTTACAGGGATGTAAACAAACCTACACCAGTTGTCAAGCAGTGCGAGACACACACACACTTGTATGATGAGCTTCCACACAGTGTTCATGTACCAGATTCACTCACAAGGCATTGGACAGCCTAGATCTAAATTAGAAGACACTTGCCCATGGCATCCTGCATCAGGACTGAATCTGAAACCAGGTACATCCAAAGTGGACTTCTTAACAGATGCTTATAAAAGAGGTAGTGTTGTGGGTGGTAGTGGTGATAGTGGTAGTGGTGAAGTAAAGTGTTATGCTCAAGAAAGTCAGCTGGTAAAGCTACTGAATATCCTTCTTGTCTGTCTTTCCTAGCTTCTTTTTCATTTTAATTTTCCACTTGTCACTTGTCAAGGTTTTGTCTTTTCACATTATATCCAATAAACTCAGTCTATTGCCAGCTTATGTTGATAAGAAGCTTTCTGATAGCTTTGGCACGTTGCAATACTTAAAAGTCTGTTCATCTATCTTTATAATAATATCTTCAGCATTTGCTTGAAAACCACATCTCTGCAGCATTGGCACATTTTTGCACTTGTTTGTTAATGTTGCAACAACACAACCATATGTACAAACGGGTTCTATGTGCACCCCTAGGACTTTTTAACTCCCTCATATTGATAGCAGTTTATTTGACAAAGTATATTTGATATTACCAAAAGCAGCATGAGTCTATCTATTACTTGATGTTTTTCCCATCTGATGCAATAATGGTGTCCAGATATTTAAATCTATCAGTTTGTTTCAAGGTCGTTCCATTATTTCTTAGGTTGAAATTAGCAGTTACTTCCTTTGAGATTGTCATTGTCGGAGTTTCATTAAATCACTTCAAAAAGAGGTTATCAACATAGTTACTAATGAATGACATCCGATACTAACTGTGAGAAGAATACAATTGACAGCTTCCTATGACCAAAGTAATTAAGCATCTAACAAATCTGGGTGTGGATATGTTGATGTCGGCAGAACAAGATGATCAAACCACAGAAGTTCCTCTCACATACACACACTCAAGGGACAAGTGCCTTTATATGGTTACTCAACTTGCTAGAAATATCAATCAAATCACCCTCAAATCACACTCTACCATCTTTAAAAATAAATATATTGAAACATGCATGGGTGTGTGGTTAAAAAGCCTGCTTTGCAACCATGTGGTTTTGAGTGTAGTCCTTGTGAGTATGTATGATGGTGGAAACTGTATAGAAGCCTGTCACATATATGAGTGTGTTTCTTTGTATGTACCCCCTCACACTACTTAACTGGTATCAGTTTGTTTATGTCCTTGTAACTTAGCTGTTCAACAAAAGAGACTTATAGAATAAATGCCAGACTTAAAAATTAAGTACTGGGGACACACTTATTTGACTAACCCCTTTAGCGCTCTGCTACAGCATGGCTGTAGTCCAATGACTAAAACGGGAGAAAAGATAGTGGAAATAAAAAGACAAATAAGATAATGTAGATTAGAATATATGCAAAGACAAGCTGGTCATGGTTGGAATGCCTTTGATCAAAGATTTACTTTAACAGGTTAGGTCTGGCCTGCAGGCTGAAGAAGAATCACAACCCAAGAATGAAGGTAGGCACATAGACATGCATGCATGTTCAAACATACTCATTTCCAAATTGCTGAGTGTAGACTCAATCATCATACTCCAAGCTGTGCCTGGATCAGACCAGGACAACTGCAGGAAGTTGGTACTGTTGAAAGAGATTTTTTCAAGAAAGCATGCCTAACAAGAGAAATCAGAGAGTGTAAACCTCTGCCAAAGCAGCACCAACATCCTCTCAATGATTAGCCAGAGATGATTTTTTTCAATGAGAATATCTGAAATAAACTCAACTGCTCTCACAAATGAGGATATTAAAAATGCACTCAACCGCTCTCAAAAATTAAATAAAAAAAAAAAACAGGAAAAATGATACAGAATCCCTGTTCAGTACCAGATCGATCCCAAAGTCTAATCAGTTCATGCCAGTCATGAGACCAAACATCCCCGAAAGTTTCATTTAAATCCATCCAGCGGTTCTTGAGATATCTTGTCCATGGACAAACAAACAAACAAACAAACAAACATGACCAAAAACAATTCCTTTGCCTTTACTAAGGCAGAGGTAATAATTCTTGTGAGAAAGAGCTTAACTGCAGCTGTCATCGTCATCATCATAGTCATTATTATGTCTACTTTTTCCATGTATGCATGAGTTAGAGAAAACTTTATGAAACAGTATTCTACGGCTGGATGGCCTTTTTAATGCCAACTATTACTTCTTTTACAAGTAAGATATGTTATCTCACTGATCTTTGCACATCAAACTGCTGAGCTGTGGTAAATATTATCTGTGTGGGACATTAACAAATGTTGTATATTATACATACATAGATATATACACCCATACATATAAAGCAGCCTTCAATAATATTTATCAGCCCTGGATAAATACTTTACATCTAACCTAGAACACTATGCATTTGGTATCCAAGAACAAGAGATAGCTACTAAATACCTGATCATCAAAAGAGATAAGGATGCTCCAAGACCTCCACTGCCATAACAGTGTGCAAGATATCATCCATATCATCAACAGCTGTCCAGAAATGTCCGCTAAAAATAATACCTTATCATGAGGCATAGGATTATCACTAAATCCGCCCAAAGTGGCAAGCTGGTAGAATCAGCTTGCAGGGCAAAATGCTTAGCGGTATTTTGTCTGTCTTTACATTCTTAGTTCAAATGCTGCCGAGGTCAACTTTGCTTTTCATTCTATCAGGGTTGATGAAATAAGAACTAGCTAAGTACTGGGGTCAATGTAATCAATTAACCCCACTCCCACAAAATTTCAGGCCTTGTGTTTATAACAGAAAGGATTAGCACTTAAACCATCCATAATGCTATATCCAGAAACAATTGTCATGACGGCCATAGCAAAAGAACATTAGAACCAGAAAGTTCCAGAAAGTTCTGTCCACACCTTTAAATAAAAAGAATACTGGCAGAACAAATAAAAACTGCAAATTTGTGTCAGTACAACAGGCCTGATATTGTATGGGACAAGGAGCAAAAGCTGTAGAGATCAGTTACCAAGCAAATGTGGCTGTCACTTCAGAAATTGGAGAAAAGGTGACCATTTACAGAGAACTAATGAGAAACCTATTCTCATATCAAGGCTACAAGTTTTCATTTGCATATATATTACCATTGATACACTGGGTTACATAACAACAAATCTGCATAAAAATCTAGAAGTGGGAGGGTTCTTCAAAACAGAACAGCATACACTGATTTGCATTCTCTGAATACAATTGATTAGAAGTACAGTGAAAATCTGCAAACATTCAAGAGATTCTCCATTTGTGGTTTCTGGGGACAGACAGACAAACGGATGAACATACACACATGCATGCACACGCACACACACGCACACAGAATTTCCATAGAGTTTCTGTCTATCAAATTTTATGCTCAAATCATTGGTCAACTACGGCATAATACAAGACACTAACTCAAAATGCCATGCAATGGAATCAAATCCAAAACTACATGGTTGTGAAGTGAAGTTCTTATCAATATAACTATGCCTAGCTTTTTTAATTCCATTCATGCCTCCTCTGATAACACTGCATAACAAGAATTTTATCTTTGGGTAGCAACTGTGGTTTCCTATTTGCCAACCCCTATAAAGTATGAAAAATAACTAATATTTTCTTCAAATTTTACTTTTGTTACATTTATTCAAACTCCAGAGAATACCGCTCAACACATAGCTATGATGCTTCCCCACTACTCCTGCTCATGATCAGAGATGCACATATTGTCATCAGGGGACATGCTCAAGTGGTTAAGGTCAAGCAACTGACAAGCAAATCTATGGTATTGAGCATATTGCTCTAATGATATTTCTGCTTCAGCAACTCAGCACTGAATCTGTCTGAAATATAAATTACACAGTGTAATTTATAAGAATATCAAATCAACCCCAAATCAATACTTGATTGGTACTAGATTTTATTGAGCAGCCCCTGGAAGGATGTAAAGCAAATATGACCTTAGTAAGATTTGAACTTAGCACATAGTAGTTTTGTTGCTAAATAGTGTAAGGCATTTTATCTGACCCACTAATGATTCTGTCTACCCAGCACTCTACAACTTAATTTCCCATCTCTAAACCCTACTTCCCACCCTGACAACAACCATTTACCATTTTATCATATTTTCATACTCCATTATCTAATACGCAAGAGAAACATCACACCCGTACAGTGCAATGTTGAAGAATTAGTCTGCCAGCAGGCAAGGTTGGGTAGGGTTAGGGGGTGAAAGGATTAGCAAGGAAAGAGAGGGTTATGCCACAGATGGGTCCATGTAAACATTTAATCAGGTCACTTAATAATAAAGCAGTCTAAGGAGAAGGTGTGTGGAGTGGGGAGTGTAGAAGATAGGGGGAGGGAGGGAAGGGGGTAATAATTAAACAAATTATTATTATTGTTGTTGTTGTTAAGGTGGCAAAGCTGGCAGAATTGTTAGCAAACTGGTCAAAATGCTTAGCGGCATTTCGTACATCTTTATGTCCTGAGTTCAAATTCCACCAAGGTCAACTTTGCGTCTTATCCTTTTGGGGGTCAATAAATTAAGTACCAGTGAAACACTGGGCTCAATGTAATTGACTAGTTCCCTCCCCCTATATTTCAGGCCTTGTGCCTTTAATAGAAAGGATTATAATTGTTGTTGTTGTTAATGATAATAATAATCCTTTCTATTATAGGCACAAGGCCTGGAAATTGTGGATAAGTCAATCACATCAACCCCAGTACTTGAATGTACTTAGTTTATCGACCCCAAAAGAATGAAAGGCAAGGTCAACCTCAGCAGAATTTGAACTCGGAATGTAAAGATGGGCATTTTGTCCGGTGTGCTTACAATTCCGCCAGTTTGCCACCTTAACAACAACAACAACAATAATAATGATAATCCTTTTTTACTAAAGGCACAAGGCCTGAAATTTGCAGGGAGGGGACTAGTGGATTACATCAATCCCAGTGTTTCACTGGTACTTAATTTATCGACTCCGAAAGGAAAAAAAACAAAGTCAACCTTTGCGGAATTTGAACTCAGTTCGTAACGACAGACGAAATACCACTAAGCATTTCATGTCGCATGCTAGCGATTCTACCAGCTCACCACCTTAATAATAATAATAATAATAATAATAATAATAATGATAATGATGATGATGATGATGATGATAATAATAAAGTCGACCTTGGCGGAATTTGAACTCAGAACATAAAAACGAATGTGATGCCACAAAGCTAACAATTCTGCCAACATGCCACCTTCACCACTTAAATAGTAATAATAATAATAATAATAATAATAATCACCGAAGGCCAGATATAGTAACCTTTAGGAGGGACAAAGAAGAATGCTTAATAATTGACGTGACAGTGCCAGGAGATCAAATATCATCCTGAAAGAAAGAGTAAAGGTTGATAAATATGGAGTCCTGAGAACTGAGATCGCTAAGATGTGGCAGATGTGAGTGTCAAACATAAAGGTTATCCCTATTGTCATCGGAACATTGGGTTCAATATCACCCAATCTGAAAAAACATCTGAAAACCTTAGGAATACCCTACAATCTAGATGTATTGCAAAAGTCAGCATTACTTGGAACTGCATGCATATTGCATAAAGTACTGTCTGTCTGAGGTCCTTGTTGTGACTTGACAAATAGTACAAACCCCTGGTAGACACAATATCTTCAATCAACAACCTCACGATATTGTATACTGTGCAATGTCTATAATGGTTTGAAATTTTGGAACAAGGCCAGCAAATTTTGGTGGGGATGTGGTAAGATGATTACATCGACCCCTGTGCTGAATTGGTACTTATTTTATTGACCCCGAAAGGATGAAAATCAAAGTTGAGGTTGGCAGTATTTGAACTCAGAAAATAAAGGCAGATGAATATAATAATAATAATAATCCTTTCTACTAAAAGCACAAGCTCTGAAATTTTGTAGGAGGGGACTAGTTAATTATATCAATCCCAGTGTTTCACTGGTACTTAATTTATCAACCCCGAAAGGATGAAGGGCAAAGTCAACCTTGGCAAAATTTGAACTCCAAATGTGGTGGTAGGTGAAATACCACTAAGCATTTTGACTGGCATGCTAACGATTTTTGCCATCTCACTGCCTTGAATATAATAATAATGATAATAATAATAATAATAATAATAATAATAATAGTAATAATAATAATAATAATAATCGTTATTAATGAAAGAATGAAGAAGGAGGGAAAAGAGAAGGAGAAAGAGAAGTCTGATGACTGACTTCTCTTTGAGTGAATCTAAGATTTATATCAAAACAGCTGACTGGGACATGAATAAAGTCTAGGGCGGTGGCAGTTAACTTCTAGGTTTTGTTCTTGATTTTGCTTTTTGTTTTTTGTTTTGGTTTCCTTTTGTTTTTGCTAAGAACAACCCCTTCTGTTTGATAACATTTCATGGGAATTAGGCAAGGCTGGCAGGGATGGAGGGAAGAGACAGAAAAAGAGGTGGTGGTAAATGATGGAAGAGGGTGGTGGTGGCAGTAGTAGTAGTAGTAGTAAAATCCTTCTTTTGGTGAAGGTAGAAAAAGGGTTTACATCATTTACTTTTGTGGGAGTTCAGGAACAGTGGAAGAAAAGGAGGAGGAGGGGGGTGGAGGAGGAGGAGGAGGAGGAGCTGTTGAAAAGCAAAGAATATCAAACTTTCTCAAAGCCTCACCCAACAGTTGTCTTTCATCATGATGAAAGTTACTATGCTTATTATTATTATTACTATTATTATTATTGTTGTTGTTATTGTTATCATCGAACATTATTATTGCTATATTATTGTACATTATTGTTGTTATTATTACACCAATATCTATTCATCTGCCTATTGAATCATTTATAAAAGGCAAAATGAGAAATTATATACCATCTGGAGAGAGAAGAAAAAAAATATATTTGATTACAAAATGCATATGAATGTATGTGCATGCATGTATTTATATATGTTTATGCATGCATTTATATGTGTGTGTGTGTGTGAGTGTGTATGCATTTATACACACGTTTGTATGTATTTGTGCATGTGTATATGTGTACGCACACATACACACACACACACACATCTGTCGGTTATAAAGAAAGGAAAAAAAAAAAACACATAAATAACATCATAGTATTTCCTGTCTGGTTTTTCTTGTCTGAAGGAACTGACTTTCACCTCCAGGAAACTCCAGAGGAACAAGCCAACAGATCATCCAAAACACACACACGCACGAATACATCTCAATACACAATAAACTGATTGTTTAATGTGTTGTACCACTATACTACTATCTAAATATCTTTATCAAGATAATAGTACAACCTACCATTATCTAGATATGTTTATCTTGATAGTAGGTGTCATAAGATTCCACCCAGCCACTATCTCCTATTCCAGCTCTCAACTTAAACCCTTAAAAACCACTCCACTTCCTTGTCTGTTTACTAAACAAGTGAGATAAGATGCTGTTTGGGATGCTGTGATTCCTGTGATTAGGAATCAAAACTAGAATCCCAGCCAGCAATGAAGTCTCCAGTGTTCATTCAAGATTTAGTTCATAATAAATGTTACAAAAGTTACCTTGACATTTAGTAGTTTCTTGTTCTTTTTCTAGTTTCAAGCACTGGACGACTGCCATACTGGGGCACCACCTTTAAAAGTTTTTAATCAGTTAATCATATTGACTCCAGTACTTATTTCACACTGGTATTTATTTTATTGATCTCTGATTATTAACTGACTTAGCATATTTGTTTGGCATTATAAGACATACTATTTTTTTTTTAAAAAGATGTTGCAAAAACAAAACAAAAATTGCAAAATCATTTTGGGTCCTCTATGTGAAGTTAGGCCTCCCATGAGCTTTAATGCACAAAAAAACTTAACTTGTTTTCTTGGCTGCATACTGCTGAAACTGGGGTGTATCTAACATGTCCATGCAGCCCTTACAGCTTTTATACCATCAAATATGCTAGTTACTATTTTGACATGAAGTAAAATAACTCAACACAAAGGTAAACACTCACACACACATTCAAAATGGATGCATGAATTTTTCCACTTCTTAAAGAAGGACTTTGTAATGTCAGAGATTTCCATTCCCTTCACTTTTATAGTACTATTCTATACGCATATAAACACACACACACACACACACACATTGTGGGTGCAGTATGACCAAATGGTTAGGAAGTTTACTTTGTAATCACAAGGCCCCAGTTTCAATCCCACTGCACAGCATCTTGGGCAAATACCATTTTCTATAGCCTTGGGTTGACCCATACCTTGTTGGTGGAATTGAAAAAAAATGTATTGAAACCTATCAAATGGATTGTATCTACAATTCAAAGATACATCCTCGTTACACACTATACCACACTGATTCTACCAGAGAATCACATTAAGAATACATGTGTCTGTGAAATGTTCAACAACTTAAGCATTAACTTAATGAGCAATTAATTTAATTGATTGAATAACTGAACCTTCATCAGTGATTGACAGGGATCCAGCCATATACAGACACCATCATGGGCTTCTGCAAAATTCCATCTACCAAATTTCAGCTTAGCTGGTCACTGTTATTGTGCTGAACATCAGGCCATATTGGATGTTATAGGTTGAGACACACAACATGAAATTGAGGAGGCTACCAATGCTAATGAGGACAGAGATTCCTGGTTGGAGATTAAATAATTTTTCTCTCTCTCACTTTCACTCTCTTTCTCTCTCCCTCTCTCTCTCTCACACACACACACATCCCCAATATTTCATGGGTACTTTGCTTTTATTAACCACAGAAGAATGAAAGACAGATTCTATCCAGAATCTGAAATCAAAGCCTCAAAGGCTGCTCCTAAACATAGCTATGCATTTTGCTCCAAACCGATTTCTGATGTAGGGACAGGGCTACAAATTTTCAGAACAGGAGAATGCAGTTGATTATATCAACCTCAATATGTAAATAGTCATATTTTTTTTCAACCCCAGAGAAACATTAAGTTGGCCTCAGTGAAATTTGAAATCAAAACATTAAGGGACATAACCAGACATCACAAGCCATTGGTTCAATATAAACATTCAACCAATCGGATCAATTTATTTAACCCTCTAGTATTCAAACCGGTCATATCTGGTCAAAGTACTCTGCCTGTTTTACATTTAAACTGGCCAGATTTGGCTTCTCTTACCAACCCTACAATATCTTTCCAAAAATTAACAGTTACCACATTGAACTTTCATATCAACAGGATAATGCATGATTAATTCAAAACAATGTGAATAAATATGGATTACATTTGGCAGAATAATGTGAATGTTAAAGGGTTGAATATTCATCAGCACAAGAACACACATTTGGTGTGAAGGAATAGTTGGTGATAATGGTTTTGATATATGATACTGTTATTTCTTCAGTCTCAGAAGGATGAAAGGCAATGTCTCAACCCTGGTGAAATTTAATTTGGAACATAACCAAACACTGCAATAGAGTGTGTTTGATGTTTGGCCAATTCTTACACTAAACATTAAACTGAATTTTTTATCAAACTGGCATCCTCTGTACTTCCATAAATGATGGTATAATATGGAGTATATATGCCAGAGAAAGGGAGAAAGTTAAATGTTTATTGCTTAAGATGTCTTTGCAAAATCTTTGGTATTACATGGGAAAGACAAGATCGCCAACTCTGAGGTTTTGGGTAACAAAGGAAAGAAGACCATATCTGCAATGCTCAATGAGTGTCATCTGTGATGGCTGGGTTATTTGTGCCAGACAGACACATCCCTAAATGTTTAATACATAGCCTACTTGAGTATGGATCACATCAAACAAATCATTTTTATCTAAAATATATGAATGCATGTTAAAGGGACAACTGACCAGTACACGTTTAATGGGGACATAGAAGGATGTAGCATTAAACTGTTTATTCCAGGGATGTGCTGTGAAGGCAGAGGGGAAAAAGGTTGAATTTGAGAAACTAAAAAGACAAATGTGAAAGACATCAACTCTACACAACTTAGTCTTTGTCTGTAGTAACTGTAAAAAGAACTCCACTTATCAAACAGGCTGACACAGTCATTACATATGATGTACCAGTATAATGATGGAGTAGAAAGGAAAGAGTGGAAAGAAAAAGAGAAAGAAAGAGAGAAGTAGAAGAAAAGAAGAAATTTCCATCAAGTTGAGGTTGATGATGATCAATCCACACAAATATTAAATCCCATGAGAAAGAAAAGCAAAAACAAACATGTTTTAGTGCTTATCTGGAAAGAGTAAGGAATAGGTGAAGTATTAATGTCGACCCAGTGCAGAAAACTGTATCTGTTAGCAGCTAGCATTGCAGCAAATAATTCCTAAGGAAAGAGGAAATAGCAGTGTAAAGTAAAGAGTAGTTTATCTTTTAGTAAACATTCTGTGGGAATACCAGAATGTTCTCAGGTAGAGAAAACGAAAACAGTTTCTTTTTTTTTTCAAATACTTTAATCTGATTTAATAATCATACTGGTAAAATGTCTAACGGAGGATAAGATACTGAGCAAACAGCTTGCAGGATGGGGGTGATAAGGTAAATTCGTTCATATCTATTGAAGGAATTTTGGTGTGTACCTGATGTTTATACATGTTTGGGTGTGCAAACAAGAGACAAGGTACTTGAGTCGAGTATATTTATTCACTTGAAATTTACGATGCATTTCATTGTAACTCAAAGTGTCTTGTCACTTGTATTCTTTCAAAAAAAAAAAAAATATGGATTTCATATCTTTTCCTTACCAAGAAGATAGCACATGGCAAAAAACCCTGACTAGCAATGCTGTGAATGAATGTGTGTCTATAGTAGTGGTTCTCAACTATTTTTTTTTTTTATCTATGTACTCCTTTGATTACTATTCTATTCTGGACAATGAATTATATGAGACATATATTATCATCATCATCATCAAACATTTGCTTCCCATACTGGCATATGTTCAACGTTTTGACAGGGTCCAACAAGCTGCAGAGTTGTGTCAGGCCCCAA
>NC_142935.1:62590691-62610691 GCF_046866305.1 Octopus bimaculoides
CAAAGAATTTGTGGGAAGGATGAGAGAGGTCACCTGTCAGAAGTTTGGAGGTTTTTTGAGGAAAAAACCAGGGTGAACAGTATTGGCGAAACTGATAAAACCAGGGTGAACTGATGCTGCAAAATCCCTACCATTTTGCCGTGTTAATTTCATCATCATCATCATATAGTGTCAGTTTTCCATGCTGGTATGGTCTAGACCAGTGGTTCCCAAACTATGAGTCGCGACCCACTGATGGGTCGCAAACGGAATCCTAGTGGGTTGCAAAAAGTTATAACATTACGCATTAGCTTTGATTAACTGCTGTCTATCGAGATAGTTCAAGACTCATGTTTTAAATACTAGACTGGTTGTTTTATCATTGAACCTGATGTTAATTCTATTATTGAGTGCAGCAAGAAACAGGCTCATCCTTTTCACAGGCCTCAATGATAAAGTAATCTGAAATAAATTTGCTTCTTTCATTAATGTTTTTACCCAGTAGAGTTAAGTGGGTCACCATAAACTGGTGTCATAAATAGTGGGTTGCATCTCTAAATGATCACCTTCTTTCTCTGTCTCCCTTCATTTCATTATTAACCCCCCCACACCACTGAAGCCTACTTTGAAGAAGACAATGGACACTTAAGATGTGTGTGTGTGTGTGTGTGTGTGTATAAAACTTGAGAAAGAGGGGTAAAGAGAGGACGTATAGGAGATAAAGACTGGTATAAGGGCTCTTGGTTATATAGGATGAGAAGCAAGTGGTCTGGGTGGGGGGGGGGGGGTTATTTTATCTTTGTTTACACTTGACCAACATTGAAAATAGTTGATTTTGCTTTGTGTTTGCTACAGTTACAGCAAAAAGTGTCATGTGCAGAAGAAGGTCAAAGAATTTGTGGGAAGGATGAGAGAGGTCACCTGTCAGAAGTTTGGAGGTTTTTTGAGGAAAAAACCAGGGTGAACAGTATTGGCGAAACTGATAAAACCAGGGTGAACTGATGCTGCAAAATCCCTACCATTTTGCCGTGTTAATTTCATCATCATCATCATATAGTGTCAGTTTTCCATGCTGGTATGGTCTAGACCAGTGGTTCCCAAACTATGAGTCGCGACCCACTGATGGGTCGCAAACGGAATCCTAGTGGGTTGCAAAAAGTTATAACATTACGCATTAGCTTTGATTAACTGCTGTCTATCGAGATAGTTCAAGACTCATGTTTTAAATACTAGACTGGTTGTTTTATCATTGAACCTGATGTTAATTCTATTATCGAGTGCAGCAAGAAACAGGCTCATCCTTTTCACAGGCCTCAATGATAAAGTAATCTGAAATAAATTTGCTTCTTTCATTAATGTTTTTACCCAGTAGAGTTAAGTGGGTCACCATAAACTGGTGTCATAAATAGTGGGTTGCATCTCTAAAAAGTTTGGGAACCACTAGTATAGACAGCTTGACTGGAACTGGTAAGCTGGAGAGCTGCACCAGGCTTCAGTGTATTTTGGTTTGATTTCTACAGCTGGATGCCATTCCTAATGTCAGCCACTCCACAGAGTGTACCAGGTACCTTTAACATGTCGCCAGTATGGGTACCTTAACATGTCACCAGCAGAGGTGCCTATTATGTGTTACCGGAATGGGTGCCTTTTACATGTCACCAGCTCAGGTGCCTTTAATGTATCACCAGCACTGGCTAAGACTACGATTTCACTTAGCTTTCATGGAATATTTAACATATGCGGGGAAAAGCCGACAACTCAGCTGTGTGTGAGTGTGAGTGTGAGTGTGAATGTGAGTGTGTGTGAGTGTGTATCATACAATGATATCTTTGTATATACAAGTGACATACGATTACTATAAAACACAAGATCATAAACTTTTGGAAGAAAGTGTAGTTAATTATACTGACTGACCCCACTACCTCACTATTAATTATTTTATTAACCCCAGAAGGTTGACTGTCAAAGTTGATCCTGGCAGGATTTGAACCTAGAATATAAAGAGCCATACTAAAATGCCATAAGGCATTTAGTATGGTTGTATACTGATTCTGGTAGCTACCACCCTAAGAGTCATCAGGCACATACATGACCGCTCAGATGGAGGAGAATGATGTCAGTTAAATTAATGCCAGTAATGGATCGGTACCTTGTTTCATTGACCCCAGAATGAAAGGCTAAGCTAGCTTTCACAGGATTTGATCTCAGAAAGTAATGCAATTCAACTAAATTCTGTAAGATCCATACAACCAGAGTTTATCTTTGGTTTCCATCGTGTTAAGAAAATATGGGATGGAAAGAACTGAGGGCTATTTTGGGTAACTTTTCCATTAGAAGGATTTGAACAGAGAACTTACAAGCTAAGGAATATATGAGAGAAAGATAATTACTTGGTGGATAAAAAGGCAATGTTTTCTTTTATATTCTTCAGTATGGGTCAGTATTTTGCTGCTAAGATTGAATTATAAAAGCTAGAAGAGGAGAGAGAAGTTGTAGGAGGAAGGGGTTTATTTCTAAAGGTAAATATGGCCTGAGACATTCTGTAGAATTAAGTTAAATATTCTGCAGAGATTGAAAGCTAGTAATTCACAGTAATTCACCTGTAATTCAGTGAGTAAATGGAACAACAACACCAATATCAACATTAACACACAGAGAGGAAATGAATGAATGAGTGAAACTGAGAGAAAGAGAGTGAGAGCGAGAGAGGGTAATTGAATAATGAAGTATCAGTCTCTTAGAAGTAACAAATATCAGATGTTTTAAGAAGAACAGGAAGAGAGGAGAGAGAAACAGTAGTTATTCTGGTGGATTATAATTGCCAGTGTTTAAGCCTCAAAGGCTATTTAATAGACCAGATGAAAAGAGAAAAATGGGAGGACAGGAAATATGTGCATATTTACCTTAGTAGGGAAGTAATTAAGTTTTTCTTTTATTGGCAAAAACGTAAGAAAGCAAAAGGGCCCCTAACCAGTTTAGACCACTTTGCTGATGGAAAAGAACAAAAACAAAAACAGGGTTTTGGTAGATGTGGAAAGAGGTTAGGTGGGGGTGTAGGATTAGGTACGATTAAGTCAATTGTGGTTTTAATTCTCCCTACTGAAGAACTGTTGCTAAAAAGATGAAAAGGAAAGAATAAAAATTTCCAAGGAAAGTGGGTTGTGTTGCAAATGCTTCGTGTTTTTTTTTTTTTTTTTTTGGTTTTGTTTTGTTTTTTTCTACAGAATGAAATTTGGCTAAAACAAGAAAGGTCATTGTTCGCAAAACAGGTAGACCAGGTAAATCTTTTGGAACTCATTTAAAATTGGAGTAAAAAGAATAAATAGATGAATAAATGCTGAGAAGGATGCAACAACTTGAAGTATAAATACTTGGAATTTGGAAACAAGGGTTTCTCTGGTGGAAGAAGAACTGTATTTGGGTTCCACAAGAATGGAACCAGTTTTCAACAGTCCTTGCCACCTTTCCTTCACTGTTTGTATGGTGGCAAAATTTGTTTACTATCAGTACATAATGTCAAGACAATGAAACACAAATACACACATGCATGCTTACACAAATACACCGACATATAAAGTCAGCAGCGAAAGTTCCTTCTATTTTGTTTTTGTCTCCCTTTTCTGTCCATTATATTTTCACTTAGTTTTCATCTCCACCCAATAAATTCACTCACAAGGCTTTGATTAGCCCATGTGCAGCACAATAGGATTGCACTTGAAACCATGAGTTTGGGAAAATAAACTTCTAAACCAGTCACCCTCTCATATCAATGCAGAATTCACTTTCTTAAGGGGACCAGTGTCTCAGTCTTCATCATCATCATCATTGTTTAACGTCTGCCTTCCATGCTAGCATGGGTGGGACTGTTTTCACAAGAAACCTGCACCAAACTTTTGGCTATGATGTATTGAAAGGGATTCTCAACAATGTGACAAAAGTAAAGCCTGAAGGAAATTTTAGCTACTTCTCCTACTTTCCAGGGGTAAGCAAACAGGAAATAACATTTGCTACTCAAGGACAAAAACCATGTTACACAATGTTATTAACAATAGGTGATATAATAATTATGCTATCAAATATCACTTTACATTAAAAGGTTTAACAATTATTCCATTCCTAATTGTCTTCTAATATTTTATTCTCAACCAACAGCATTTCGATATCACAATAACAATAAGTTATGTAGAAAAAGTGTCAAAGAGTAAAATAGTAATTGAATAACTCAATACATTTTGTATATAATTAATAGAGATTGCTGTGTGGTTAAGAAGCATGCTTTGCAACCACATGCTTTCAGGTTCAATCCCACTGTGCAGCACCTTGGGAAAGTGTCTTCTACTATAGCCCCAGGGTAATGAAAGCTTTGTGAGGGAATTTGGTTGATGGAAACTGCGTGGAAACCTATTGTGTCTGAGTGTATGTGTGTGTGTGTGTATGTGTTTGTATGTGTGTGTATGTGCCTGTCTGTGTGCTTGTGTGTGTGTGTGTGTGTGTACATGTGTGCGCCTCTGTGTGTGTGTGTGTGTGTGTGCACGTGCATGTCCTTATGTTTGTGTTTGAACCCACTCACTACTTGACATCTGGTATTAGATTGTTTACATCCCCTTAACTTAGTGGATCAACAAAAAATATTGATAGAATAAGTACCAGGAGGCAATTTTTTTTTACTAACCCTTTAAAAGGTAGTGCCCCAGCATGGTCATAGTCCAATGAATGAAAGAAGTAAAAGACATAAGATAAAAGAATGATTAAAAGCAGGAGTGGTTGTGAGGTAAGTAGCTTGCTTCCCAACCACATGGTTCCGGGTTCAGTCCCACTGCGTGACACCTTGAGCAAGTGTCCTCTACTATAGCCTCAGACCAACCAAAGCCTTGTGAGTGGATTTGGTAGACGGAAACTGAAAGAAGCCCATTGTATGTGTGTGTGTATGTGTGTGTGTGTGTGTGTGTGTGTGTGTGTGTGTGTGTGTGTGTGTGTGTGTCTGTGTTTGTCTCCCGACATTGCTTGACAACTGATGATGGTGTGTTTACCTCCACGTAACTTAGCGGTTCGGCAAAAGAGACTGATAGAAAAAGTACTAGGCTTACAAAGAATAAGTCCTGGGGTTGATTTGCTCGACTAAAGGCCATGCTCCAGCATGGCCACAGTCAAATGACTGAAACAAGTAAAAGAATAAAAGAATAAGAGAATAAGAGAATAAATTGGCAATGCTAAGGTCAGTTAGTTTCACAGACAGGAAAAGTGAGATAAACAGGAAGTGACCCGAGTACTTGGAGCCAGACAAGATCAGTTAGTACCCCTTTAATCTTCTCTCAAATCATCTTGGTGAGATTTAGCATTAGACTCCCCAGGCCCAGGATCTGATCCAGCTTTTGTATGATGGCAGGAGTGCAACACTCTACCCTAAACATAGGTGTGTAATTCCATTGCCATCACCGACTGCCACCACCACCACCACCACCACCTAGTGGACTATCTTAATGCAAAATAACCTGATGATGAGGAGGAGGAGGAAGAGGAGGTGGAGGACATGGTGATGATGATGATGATTATGATATGACAATAATGACATTATGATGATGATGGTGATAATGATGATGATGATGATGATGATGATGATGATGATGATGATGATGATGACAAGAAGATGCTGAGGAGAATGAATGGACTTGGCTAAAATATTCATCCAAGACCTTCATCTCTACATTGTCACTCATCACCACTACTATTACTGCAATGGTTACTACTACTACTACTACTACTACTACTACTACTACTACTACTACTACTACTACTACTACTACTACTACTGTTGCTGCTAGAACATAATCTGCAGCTGCCAATTAAGAATTAAAAAGAATTATTAATCTGTTATCACTGTCATTACCATTGAATTTCTTTTCAGAATATCTATCAAACTCATTAAAGTCTAACTTAATTAAACCATAATTAAACCCTGTATCCAATTACTTTCTAGGGAATACCTTCCCCCTATACTTTTTAAATGTTTATATATTTATTTGTTTGTTTTCAGCTCCTTTCTAAGTCACTGTGAAAAAAGAAAATGAAAAAGGAGGCAAAGAAGGATTGGAAAATGACAGAAAGAAAGAAAGAAAGAAAGGAAGAAAGAGAAAGAAAGAGAGAAAGAAAGAGGACAAAGGACTAAAGGCCTTTGAGTTTTCTAACTCCAAAGAAAAATAGTCAAAAAAAAAATTTAATGAGTTCGATTCCTAGACCAGGTTGTGTGTTATGTTCTTGAGCAAGACACTTTATTTTACATTGCTCCAGTTCACTCAGCTGTAGAAATGAGTTGCAACATCTCTGGTGCCAAGCTGTATAGACCTTTACCTTTCCTTTGGATAACATCATTGGCATGGAGACGGCCTTTAGTTGAGCAAATCGACCCCAGGACTTATTTTTTGTAAGCCTAGTACTTATTCTATTGGGGCTCTTTTGGTGAACCACTAAGTTACGGGTACGTAAAAACGCCAGTATTGGTTGTCAAGCAATGTTGGGCGGGGACAAACACAGACACACAAACATATATATATATACATATATACGACAGGCTTCTTTCAGTTTCCATCTACCAAATCCACCCACAAGACTTCGGTTGGCCCGAGGCTATAGTAGAAGACACTTGCCCAAGGTGCTACGCAGTGGGAATGAACCCGGAACCACGTGGTTGGTAAGCAAGCTACTTACCACACAGCCACTCCTGATATATATATAATGCCTTATGTTTTGATAATTTCTTATCCCTTTCTTAGCTTCTACAGAAGCTGTTGTTGAAACTCGATGTGTGTCAATGAACACTTTTGACTTATGTAGAACATTATCACAAATACAGGGATTTACTGATGCGAAATGGTATGGCACAGAGGAAGAAGGCAAAGCAAAAAGCTAAGAGGGTGATGATGATGATGGTGGTGAAGGGAATGATAATGATGAGGACAACAACAACAACAACAATGATGGAGACAAAGACAAAGTCAAAGATAACAAGGAGTGGGGGGAAGCGGAGGAGGAGGATTCAGAAAGTAAAGTAGGTGAAAGAAGAAAACAAAATTAAATAAAAGGAAATAAGAATAAAAATCTTGAAGATAACATAAAGCTTCGAGGAAAATCTATATTCTATCTTATATGGAAAATCAGAAAGTAATAAAAGATTGGGTGTCCATTTGCTTAGATTTTTGGAATCTGAAATCCAATGTGTAACTGCAAGTATCTCTAAAAAGATGAGACTGAAAAGAAGAAAAAGAAAAAGAAGGAAGCAGTTCTACCGCCCATCAGTTGTTCAACAACTGTACATATGGACGAATCTCATATGTAGGTCAGTGCCAATGGGAAGATGACTGCATTTTCTTGTTAAGGTAGCTTTTATTTCTTAATTTTTATTTTCTCTTTCGTCTTTATTTTTGTCTCCTTCCAACTTCTTAATACATTTCTAAATGATCCACCAACCCCACCACCACCACCACCAATGGTATTTCGTCTGCCGCTACATTCTGAGTTCCATTTCCACCAAGGTCGACTTTGCCTTTCATTCTTTCGGCATTGATTAAATAAATACCAGTTACGCACTGGGGTTGATGAAATCGACTTACCCCCCCACTCCCAACAAATTTCAGGCCTTATGCCTATAACAGAAAAGATTATTATTATTATTTTATGTTTGACTTTTGCTTTGCATTTGTACAAGTTGGATCCAAGTCTCACCCAGAGACCTCAAGAGACAACAAGTTAGAAGTTCATGTAGGTGTTATGCCTAGGGTACCATATATTTGGATTTGTAGTTTTGTTCTAGTGAATGTTTAAGAAACCATAAGAAAATTATGTGTTTGTTTTAAAATTTGAGATCACATTATTATTATTATTATTATTATTATTATTATTATTATTATTTAGGCAGTGAGATGGCAGAATTGTTAACACACTCATCAAAATGCTTAGAAGCATTGCATCACACTTTGTTCTTAGTTCAAATTCCGTCAAAGACGATTTTACCTTTCATCTCTTTGGAGGTGGTGGGGGGGGGGGTCAATAAAATAAGTACCAGTTGAGCACTGGGATCAATGTAATTGACTAGCTCCTTCCCCCAAAATTTCAGGCCTTGTACCAAAATTTGAAATCATCATTATTATTATTATTATTGTTCAGTAGTTTTATTTTTATAACGTGCTTTCACTTCACTACCGAGTGCAGCTCTGTGCGCCTTCGGTATGTGCTGTGGTTTGCTGTGGTGCTCTTATGTTTACTGTATTGAAAGTGTTTTGCGTAGAATGTGTGCAGTACCCAGTAGTGCAATTTTCTGTATGTTATATATATTTGTAAGTCCTGGTGTTTTTGTTATGTATTTGTCTGAATATTTTTTTATTATACCTAAGGCACCTACTATGATAGGAATTGTTTCTGTTTTTAGATTCCACATTCGAGTTACCTCTATTTCCAGGTCTTTGTATTTTGAAAGTTTTTCCATTTCTTTTAGAGAAACGTTGTCATCTGCTGGTATTGATACATCAATTAGAAAGCATTTTTTTTCTTCATGATCTTTGACAACTATATCTGGTCTATTTGCCTTAATTTCTCTTATATTATTATTATTATTATTATTATTATTATTATTATTATTAAGGCAGCAGGCAAAATGCTTAGCGACATTTCGTCCATCTTTATATTCTGAGTTCAAATTCCGCTGGGATCAATTTTGCTGAAATTTCAAGCCTTGTGCCTATATTAGAAAGGATTATTTATTATTATTATTATCATTATAAAGAATAAAAAGTTTAGAATGGCACAACAATGCACTATAAAACAAAAAATGGACTATATACCTGTTGTAATTTGGTTATCTATAGTCTGATGATATTTCGGAATTACAATTCCTTCTTCAGATCTTTAGACTCCATCTAAGAATATCTGAAGAAGGAATTGTATTCCGAAATATCATCGGACTATAGATAACCAAATTACAACAGGTATATAGTCCATTTTTTGTTTTATAGTGCATTGTTGTACCATTCTAAACTTTTTATTCTTTACAAACAATACACAATGCTTCAAGCAAACTACAATACTCTCCTATTATTATTATTATTATTATTATTTGTTTTCCTTCATGTGATGTGTTATTATGAATAATTTGCTAAGGAATTGTTTTAGAACTTAAAAGCCAAACCTGTTTATAAATTAGATTTCTGTCGCGAATATAATTATTTTCAATTGTTATTGAGAGGTTTTGAATAGATCTTAAGGAAATTATTGAAAACCTCAAGTTGTTGTTTATATTGTTTGGCTCCAATTCAACCCTGATCATACAGACTTATGACCAAAAGGAATTCCAGCCAGAATCAACTTTAATCCCACTTGCTGACATCAGGCTTTGGGTCAACTAAAGCCTTGTAAAATTCCTTAGATGAAACCCACTGGAGGGACTGGCATTCCTCTTCATGAGTGGTAAATTAAACATGTTACCCAGTTTAACATCACTACCTGATTCTTAGGTACATTTCATTCTCTTACAAGAACGGGCAGGTCTCTAATCCAAGAATAACACCATTCTGTTCATCCACCAGTTACAGAGGCCCTGAAAAGAAAAAGGTCACTGGTGCTGCCCTTCTTCCTCTGAACTAACATATATGAGTTTAAGTTTTTGTCTAAAGTAGGATGATTGAGAGATGCCAAATATTTAAATGTAGACTGGTGCTGGGTTAATTATACTTATAAGTAGGTACATTTGGGTACAGGGATGACCTCCAGGAAATAACTGAGATACATAGTCCAAGCTTTAAAACTTTACCTGTTAGAAGGCACTGGATTTGTACGAGTTGCAAAAGAACAACAACCTCTGCAACAGAGAACCAATGGGAGAATCTAATTTGCGAGAAATAGCAGCCAAATCACTCTCAAATCCCACTATATAAGAAAGGATACACTTATCAGAGTAATTCCTGATATATGAAAAAAATGAGGATGGTTATAATTGGAATGAATTTTATCATTGGTCAACTAGATCAGGGATGATTTAGAGATAAATAGCAATAAAAGCAATCTCCTAGAAATAGCAACCAAATCTACAATTTATATCTTACTCTCTTTGAAACATGGGAAGATTGGAATGACTTTAATCATAAGTTTGCCTAATCAGTCGTGACCTAAGGTTAAACAGTAACAAGCTGGCAAAATTGTAAGCATGCCGGACAAAATGCTGCTAAGAATTTTGTCTGTCTTTTATGTTCTGAGTTCAAATTCTGTCAAGGTCAACTTTGCCTTTCATCCTTTTGGGGTCGATAAAATAAGCACCAGCTTAGCACTGGGATCAATGTAATCAACTAGCCCCTCCCCTAAAATTTCAGGCCTTCTGCCTAGAGTAGAAAGGATACCTTTATTATTTTAGTGGCCATTGTAAAAGGAAAAAGTTTCAAATCACATGAAACATAAAAACAGACAACAAAAAAAAACAGTTTTACATTACCCATGAGATTAGGAGACATTGATGCTTACCTGGAAAGAAGAAAAGAAAAGAAAAATTATAAATCATACTGATTAAAAGTTATTATATTTATAAATGGTTACTAATTAACACACTGTTAATTTCAACAAAGAAACAACAAGAAAAAGTTACAAAATTCAAGACAAACTGAAAAAACATCATTACAAACTACACAGTTTGATGTATTTTGTCATTCATGGTTTATTCATTACTACTGTTAAGGCTATGATTCACTGATGAGGTCAGCATAAAATTAAAACTAATAAAAAGTTGTCTCCTTTCTTTCTCACTGCATTTTTATTTATTTATTCTATAATGACTGAGAGAATTTATCTAGAGATCTCATCTTCATACATACATTTATTAACCTAAATGCCAACACAATGAGTACTCGCTATTTACTTAAATGTTCTATCTAGCACCGTTGAGAGTGCATAAGTCTACTACTGCCAATTTTATGCCTATTAAACATTACACCTGCAGCAAGGGCTGATGCAATATAGCAGGGACAGACACATCCTTAGTCACGGCAGATAGCACTTGGAGAAATCACCAGCTCATTTACTATTACATCTCCAAAAGATCCCATCCTTGATAAACTAGGTATAAAGGACCTATTAGAGTATCTCCCTAAAACTCTCTACCAAACTGCATAATGGCACAGAAACATCAACACCTTCCAGCTGCCCCTATAAACTAACATGGAGGCAGCTCTTATACATACATACCCAACAGTTTTCTCTGCCACTAATACCTAAGTCCTCAATAATCTAGGAATGATACTCGAGGGAATTCTACTCTATAAAACTTTCTGCATACCAGGTTGTCCTCTTCAGAATAGAACAGATATGAATCCTGAACCCACAGGACTTTTAGTGTTACTATGAGTCCCATGAAAACTAACCACTCTTTCCGGTGTCAATCTTAACATGTTGACCTTTGACTATTATAAATAATTGTTGGCACAAAGTGAAGGAACCCTTAAGTCAAAATCAATATAGAATAAGGAAGACTATTTTAAAAGTTTCTGCTGTTTATTGCAGGAAGCTAACCTACACAGTCTGGTTTCTAAAAATATGGCTTTGTGTTCTTTCTACATTTTCCCCTGATAATGCATCAATTCAATTCATTTACAATATCAGTTTGCTTGTAGAAACAGAGTGCTCTGGTAGGAGTTAGGTTTGTAATTTCTGGGTGTATATGTTAGGTACGTGAAGAAGAGGACAGTTTGAACAACTAAGCAATGTTAGCACTGAGAAGATATCTGCATGTATATATTCTTTTATTTGTTTCAGTCATTTGACTGCAGCCATGCTGGAGCACCACCTTTACATATATATGCATATATATACATACATACATACACACATACACACACACACACACACACACACGAGCGCTCGTGCATGAATATGTACATAGACATAGCCTTGTCACACTTTGCGTTGTGTTGATTCAGGCTAAGGATTACATTTATGGATACAAGTTTCTGTGGAGTATTCAGCCATTTGACTGTAATAATAGATACTTTCCATTGATATAATAACAGAAACACTCATCATCACAACCACTGGAAATTCTATCATCATCATCATCACCAAAACCACCACCACCACCACCACCACCACCACCACCACCACCACCACCACCACCACCACCACTGCCACTACCACCAGCCTAATCATTCAGTACAATACCAGCTAACGGACATCTATACTACACTCATTAGGAAACAATCCATTTGTTATCCACGGTACAAAGTTAGTGTTAGCTTAACACATTTCTATACCTGTAATACTAACTTTAAAAGCATAGAATGAAATAATCTTTTAACTAAAGAACAGAAAAGCAAATATTGACAGAGTACACATCTCCACCATTTACCAATATAAACAAAACAGCAATAAACTCCACCATCCCACTTACCCTTTCAGTCTTGTGATACCTCCTACTGCAGTAAATCTATATCATTGATTAACAGATGTTTACATTGCTCTAGTCAGTAAGTTAAGTAAGTCTTATGATCTCTAATTACTCAGCTACTTTTCAATTAAATGATTCCAGGAAAAAAAAAAATGCTTTCTTTCCCTTCAACATATGTTATAGTAAACTATAACGATAAGCAACCTACTTGAAATCCTGTGCAATTAAATACACGGGGGGAAAAATATATATATATATATACAGAGAGGATTAAAATGGGTGTCAGCCTTAATGTTTATCAAGGGACCTTCATTGTTAAAAAAAAAAATGATAAGAAACAACACAGTTGCCCATTGCTATAATCAGTTGTTGTTGGCACTCTGTCGCTTACGACGTCGAGGGTTCCAGTTGATCTGATCAACGGAACAGCCTGCTCATGAAATTAACGTGCAAGTGGCTGAGCACTCCACAGACACGTGTACCCTTAATGTAGTTCTCGGGGTAGATTCAGCGTGACACAGTGTGACAAAGCTGGCCCTTTGAAATAGAAGTACAACAGAAACAGGCAGTAAGAGTGAGAGAAAGTTGTGGTGAAAGAGTACAGCAGGGTTCGCTACCATCCCCTGCCAGAGACACGTGGAGCTTTAGGTGTTTTTGCTCAATAAACACTCACAACGCCCAGTCTGGGAATCGAAACCGTGATCCTACTACTGCGAGTTCGCTGCCCTAACCACTGGGCCATCGCGCCTCCACAGTTCCATATGTATGTTTGTGTATATGCATGTAGCAGTGAGTTGTCTGAAATATATCAATAAAACTAGTTATCTGTATTCAGTGAGTTTTTGAAATGCATGCTAATGCTGTAATATTTTTACATATATTACCAGTTGGCTATTCATGCAAGTATATATATATATATATATATATATATATATATATATATTACAAAATAGGAAAGCGGAAATTTCTTTGCTATTATTTATTCTACATTACATGTGTTTCATTTGCTAAAAGAAATCACAAGTAATATACAACAGCAACTGTAACTATATATTGGATTGTAATAATGGAATAAGCAGGAAAAAAACAGGAAAAAGCTGGGATTTACATTAACTACCTACATAACACGTGTGTATATGTGTGTGTGTGTGTGTGTGTGCATCTTTTATCTTTTTTCTTTTACTTGTTTCAGTCACTTGATTGGTCATGCTGAGGCTCAGCCTTGAAGTCAAACTAATCAGCCCCAGGACTTTTTTTTAAAGCCTAGTACTTATTCTATAAGTTCTTTTTTGCCGAACCGCTAAGTTACAGGGACATAAACACGAACAACACCGGTTGTGCAGCGGTGGTAGGAGGCAACGACAGAAACAAAGACACACACACACACACACACATATTCCCGATGCACTTCTTTCAGTTACTGTCCACCAAATCCACTTGCAAGACTTTGGTTGGCCCAAGGCTATCGTAGAAGACTGAACCCAGAACCATGTGGTTGTGGCTGGGAAGCAAACTTCTTACCACACAGCTATACCTGATATATATATATATATGGGAGAATTTACGAGAAAAACAACAGATGAGGACAGGTGGTGTAAACAACAAAAGGATGTATTAGATTAACGCTTGGGAATAGAGAAAGTCTTTAATGTTTCAAGCTACGAATTCAACAGAAAGAAATAAGGAGAAAAACAAGGAGAAAAAAAATTTTTAATGTCGTGGTCAGCGATTTATCATGGCAACTGCCGGACAGAAAGTTCACACAGGAGAGCTAAGAAAAAGGGGAGATAACAAAAGGGGATATACACACTGATTTTTCAAAAAGTAGAAAAAGAAAGATGTGACTGATTTCACAGCTGTCTTGCTTCTGTCTAGTGTTTGAAGTTTGCCCTATTTCTATAGGATGTTCATGGCTCAAATTAGTATATGTTTTGAATAGGATTTGATTGGTAGAGGACAGTCACATGACTGGTCTTAGAAATTTTTTTGTTCACTCTATGCCCTTGTTTGCCTGCTCTGTTTAACCCTCTGTGGGCAATAAAGAAATAAAGAGAGAGGGAGAGAGAGAGAGAGAGAGAGAGAGAGAGAGAGAGAGAGAGAAGAATTCAAGTGTCTCCTGAAAACACAGCACTGTAAAATATGAAAGAAGGGTTTATTTTCTGATTTTCTGAGTTCAAAACCTGTTACAGTTGATTTTGATTCTCATCTCTATAGCAGAAAGAAAGAATATCAATAAAATAGCAATATGTCTTTCATAAGGACTCCTTCAGTTAAACATGCCTAACACCTTCACAATTCTGTTGTTTTGCAATGTTCCCCACTTCACTGCTGTATCATGATAAGCAAGATCATGAGCTGAAAATTCCACTCTCATCTTTTACATCACAGTAAATAATGAGAGAAGGGTTTACAGTTAGAAATGCCATATCAAGTGTGAGTCTTAAACCAGTGGTTCGAAGTGTGTTGTGTGTGTGTTGGCACTCCGTCGCGGGTTCCAGTTGATCCAATGAACGGAACAGCCTGCTCGTGAAATTGACGTGCAAGTGGCTGAGCACTCCACAGACACGGATATTCAGCATGACACAGGGGATATTCAGCATGACATAGTGTGACAAGGCTGACCCTTTTGAATTACAGGCACAACAGAAACAGGAAGTAAGAGTGAGAGAAAGTTGTGGTGGAAGAGTACAGCAGGGTTTGCCACCAGCCCCCCTGCCGGAGCCGCGTGGAGCTTTAGGTGTTTTCGCTCAATAAACACTCACAACGCCTGGTCTGGGAATCGAAACCGCGATCCTATAACCGTGAGTCCGCTTCCCTAACTACTGGGCCATTGCGCCTCCACTGTGGTTCGAAGACATACTTGGCTATAGGATTATCTCTTCTTTCTTTTCTTCCTCTTTTGTACATGCTCTGGGTAGGTTTTATTGAATTTTTCAAGCATGAGGGTCACTGTGTGTGTATGTGTATGCATGTGTGTGTGTGTGTGTGTGTGTGTGTGAGTGAGTGAGACAGTGTCTTTGTGTGTATGTGAGAGAGATGATGTCAGAGAAAGAGACAGAAAGAGTTATATGTACTCTTGACCTCATCTACAATACAGTGACTCAGCAACTGGCTGTGTGGTGGTTTATACTGTTTTATAGTGTGTTTATACTATGTTTTATACACATGCACATGCATACACATACACACACACATGCACACACAAGCACACACACACTCACACACACACACACCTACAACCCAGATTGGTAGCCATAATCATAAACCTATGAACTCTCACAAGTAGTCACAAACAGAGGCACAGATTTACACACACATATTGTGCATAGAAAGGGTGTCTGTTTTACACACACACACACATAAACATACATACACACACACATACAGAGGGTGTGCTGGGTATTTGAGAATAAAGCAACAAACTTCCAGAAAAATAGCACACACATTCAACAGATTTAACTAGATACATCCAAGAAATAGGCCAGTCATTCAACAAAATTGCCCTAAGTGCCAACAATGGGCTTTGGTACAGTTACAGAATCAATCGCATGTTACAATCAGGTGATCCCCTATCTACAAGGGGGTGCTGGAAAGTTACTGGTTGAAAGTCTGACTGGAGACCCAACATTCCAAGTTGTTGACCCTACTACTGTCTGACATTACATTAGGATATAAGTGCTGAATGTGAAATATGGAATTAAACATTTAGCTTTCTTCCAGGTCATCTCCCCAGCCAGTCACCCCACAACTACAAAGGGGAGCTAAGAAGTTCCTAGCTTTAAAGGTATCGCGAAAGGCCTGGTTGGAGGCCCAAATTTCTGAGCTCTTTCACAGGGTTTAGAAAAACTGAAGGACTGCTGCAATGAATCTGAGAGGGGAATGTTAAGTAAAATCATAATTAACTGATCTTCCTGTATTATGTATTATTTCTTTCCACCTTGTTTTGCACCTATGTACTCATACATATGTGCGCATATGTGTATGTATTTGTGTGTGTGTGTGTGTGTGTGTGTGTATGTGAATGTTACTCTCTCCTTGTCTTGACATCATGTGACAGTCGTAAGAGAACGACACCATCATACAAGCAGAATTCTTTGTTTTCAATCTTCTGTGAAAAACATGTCTGGCCATTGGTGGAGATATTACCTAGCTTGCAAATTGGTTACGGATTGGATACAGGAAGGGCATCTGGCTGTAGAAAATTCCAAAATTCTACCTCTGCCCAATCCATGTGAGCATGGAAAAGTGGACATTAAAACAATAATGATGATGATGACGACAAAGACAATGATGATGATGATGACAACAACGACAAGAACGATGACAATGATAATGATGAAGATGTTGATGACGATGATGATGATGATGATGATGATGATGATGATGACGATGATGATGAAATTGGTATGAAACAAATAGTCAAAGAGTGGACAGTTTACAGCTAGTCACTGGATACTGCCTTGTGTCTGTGACTAAGAATCAACTCCCAAATGACCCAGACAAAGCAACTATAAATAACCACCACTGGCTCACTTGCTGACTGTCTGGCTTGTAGGGCCTCTCTATTATTATAAAGTAATGACTGCACTATAATAATCAATACTGAGCAGAGAGTTAGCCTTAGCTTGCTGTAGTGAGTTCAGTCCCTTTAGAATATACAGTAAGGCAGTGTTTCTCAATCGGGGTTCCCCGGAAGCCTAGGGTTTCACAAAAGGTTCCTAGGATTTCCGCAAGGAAGAGTGAGATAAGCTAATGCTAATTTCATGATCGTAATATTACTATACATGCACAACATATTATTGGTTATTGTAATATTGTAATATAGATATCATCCTATCTAACTTATTATGTTATAAAAAAATATAACAACCATATACATGTGTGTGTGTGTGTGTGCGTGTGTGGTATTTACCATGTGAACTACGATGAAAAGATATGAGAAAGATATGGTATATAATTTTTTTTGTGCAGGAGTTCCTTGAGACATGTAATTTCAGTTCTATATTTAAGAGATGAGGAATTATGTATATTATTTACATTATTTACATCTGACAGATATTTGTCCTCATCTCATTTGTTGTTAACACAACATTTCAGCTGATGTACTCTCCAGCCTTCATCAGGTGTCCTGGAGTCGAATTGTTCGACTAAAGGCGGTGCTCCAGCATGGCCGCAGTCAAATGACGGAAACAAGTAAAAGAGTAAAAGAATAAAAGAGTAAAAGAGTAACCTTGTAGCGCACTGTGTTGCACCAATTCATCCTCAGGAGCATATTAAGGGCCACATGCTTTTGTCAACTTAATTACTCAAATGATTACTCCATGATACAGGATGGGATTGTACTGTAATTCAAAGGGCCAGCCTTGTCAAATACATTCACACACACACACAGTGTCATGCTCTGGATTACTTCAATGTCTATACTTCAATAAGTGAAAGAAACGATGAGGATGTCTACTAGATGGACTATACCTGGGGTTTCAAAGAGACAGACTTGCATCACATAGTATAAGACTGATTCCATCTGATGATTATGTGGAATGGCCACATTAAGGCTTGTGGTTATGAGGTGGGTCATGATAGCAACAGTGGAAGGTATCAGGTCAGATTAACCAATCAACAGGTAGAGAAACAGAGGAGTGAGATGACTGGGTGCAGCTGTTTGGATGCTGACGATTTGGTATGGCTGACTGGACATTCAAACTGTGTTGGCAATAGTACTTTGGGGCACTGGATGCAAACATACATGTGTGCACACAGAAATATATATATATAAAGAGAGATAGGGGGAGAGAGAGAGAAGGAGAGAGAGAGACAGACAGAAAGATAAACACTGCAATCTATTTATTGAGTACAATTAACATGAACACTTTCCTTCTCTTCATATGCATAAGAGAAATATACTCACACAGATAAACAGATAGATAGATGGATAGATAAATAGATAGATAAATAGATAAATAGATAGATAGATAGAGAGAGAGAGAGAGAGAGAGAGAAAGATAGATAGAAAGAGAGAGAGAGAGAGAGAGAGAGAGAGAGATTAAAATGTCTCATATCAAATAAGTCAGCGTGAAATCAGCAATACCAATTTGACAGTGCCAAAACAGCAGTGCCAAAACATCTACCCATGAAATGGAGGTCGATGAGTTTAGGGTTCACCTCTCTTTCCTGGGGTGAAGTGAGGAATAGAGGAATAAGCAGCTACCCGGGTTACTGATTCACTAAAGAATAAACTTAAAAAGAGAAATGGAAAAAGGTGAAAGGGACAGAGAGGAAATGTGGAGGTGAGAAATTTACACAGACAAGAACAGGTTTACATATGATGTTTCTGTTACCTGGTGCCATTTGCATGTATGCTTGATACAGAATTTGTGTGTGTATACTTGTATAATTTTAACATATTTATAAGGAAACTGTGTACAAAACAGCTATTTAAATGCACAAATAATGCAAAAATTATATATTGTCCTCTTCTGCATCAAATTATTTAGAAAACAAGGATGACACGCAAATTCGTGAAGTGTTCCATATTTTCTTCAAAGGAGTAGGAGTGGCTGTGTGGTAAGTACCTTGCTTACGAACCACATGGTTCCGTGTTTAGTCCCACTGCGTGGCACCTTGGGCAAGTGTCTTCTACTATAGCCTCGGGCCAACCAAAGCCTTGTGAGTAGAATTGGTAGACGGAAACTGAAAGAAGCCCGTCGTATATACGTATATATATCATCATCATTGTTTAACGTCCGCTTTCCATGCTAGCATGGGTTGGACGATTTGACTGAGGACTGGTGAAACCGGATGGCAACACCAGGCTCCAATCTAATTTGGCAGAGTTTCTACAGCTGGATGCCCTTCCTAACGCCAACCACTCAGAGAGTGTAGTGGGTGCTTTTACGTGTCACCCGCACGAAGGCCAGTCAGGCGGTACTGGCAACGGCCATGCTCGAAATGGTGTCTTTTATGTGCCACCCGCACAAGAGCCAGTCCAGGGGCACTAGCAACGATCTCGCTCGAAAATCCTATGAAGGCCAGTCAGGCGGTACTGGCAACGGCCACGCTCAAAATGGTGCATCTTATGTGCCACCTGCACAAGAGCCAGTCCAGGGGCACTGGCAACGATCTCACTTGGCTTGCCGGGTCTTCTCACGTACAGCACATTTCCAAAGGTCTCGGTCAGTAGTCATTGCCTTGGTGAGGCCCAATGTTCGAAGGTCTTGCCTCACCACCTCAGCCCAGGTCTTCCTGGGCCTACCTCTTCCACGGGTTCCCTCAACTGTTAGGGTGTGGCACTTTTTCATGCAGCTATCCTCATCCATTCTCACCACATGTCCATACCAGTGCAATCGTCTCTCTTGCACACCACAACTGATGCTTCTAATGTTCAGCTTTTCTCTCAAGATACTTACACTCTGACGGGTATTCACATTGACATTACATGTCCAACGGAGCATACTGGCTTCATTCCTTGCGAGATTACGCATGTCCTCAGCAGTTACAGCCCATGTTTCACTGCCATGTAGCATGGCTGTTCGTACACATGTGTCATACAGTCTGCCTTTTACTCTGAGTGAGAGTCCCTTTGTCACCAGCAGAGGTAAGAGCTCTC
>NC_142935.1:62615691-62625691 GCF_046866305.1 Octopus bimaculoides
TCATACATCATTCTAGTATATTGCTAAGCAGCTGAATATAAACATCATACACACATGGCTACAAACATATATACACACACACACACACACACACACACACACATATATATAGAGCAAATAATTCACAAGAAAAATAGTTTACAAAAAAATAATTTGTGAAGATACCATTGACTCTGTTATTATCAAGAGTAACAATCTAAAAACGATAATAACAGAATCAATATATATATATATATATATATATATATATATATATATATATATATATATATATATATATATATATATATATATATATATATATATATATATATATATATATATATATATATATATATATATATATATATATATATATATATATATATATAATAGGCGAAGGAGTGGCTGTGTGGTAAGTCGCTCGCTTACCAACCACATGGTTCTGCGTTCAGTCCCACTGCATGGCACCTTGGCCAAGTGTCTTCTACTATAGCCTCGGGCTGACAAAAGAATTGTGAGTGGATTTGGTAGACGGAAACTGAAAGAAGCCTGTCGTATATATGTATATATGTATGTATGTATGTATGTATATATATATATATGTGTGTGTGTGTGTTTGTGTACCTGTGTTTGTCCCCCCACCATCGCTTAACAACTGATGCTGGTGTGTTTATGTCCCTGTAACTTAGCAGTCCGGCAAAAAGAGACCAATAGAATAAGTACTAGGCTTACAAAGAATAAGTCCTGGGGTCGATTTTCTCGACTAAAAGGCAGTGCTCCAGCATGGCTGCAGTCAAATGACTGAAACAAGTAAAAGAGTAAAGAGTAAATATATATTTGAAAGTCTATGAGAATTACTTAATGCAATTTTGAAGTGTAAAGGTGAATTTGTTTTAAAATTATTTTTTTTAAAAAATGTTATAAAATCTTTTATCAGGATGTTACTAACCTTTTTTGGGAAGAAGTTTTTTACCAAATGTGTGAGCACTTGCAATTAACCTTCACATATGTACACACGCATATATGGCAACTATACGCACTTGTGTACCTAACACAAGGCAGCACCACTTTTACATGTTTATTTCCACCCGTACAACACCCTCGTTCTCACAACCTTGGCAGCATGTCTCTATATTTCCCCTGCCAACCACCTACACAACGAGCCAACAAAACAAACACTTCTACCTATTTCTATGGTACCTGATTATTTTAATTCAATTTTCTGTAGAGACGGAAAGTGAGAGAGAAAGCGAAACGATTACACACACACACACGCACACACACATATATACATTTGTATACATATATATATAGATATATATACATATATATACATATGCATACACAGACACACACACACACATCTGTTTCTTCCTATTACTTTCTTTTTGTCTATTGACAAAAGGTAGTAGATATTATATACAGAATCATATCTCTATGTATTTAGCCATGCTGTGAATATTAAGCCCATGGGATTTTTGTTTCAACACCTTGAAACAAGGATCAAAGCAGCTGTTTTCACTCTCTTTACAGCTCATCAGGGCCCACTTACCTTTCCGCATAAAAATTCAGTTATGAAATAATGGAAGATTACTTATTAAAATGTAAATGAAACTGCATGAGTCATAACTCAATTATGATGAGATAATAAATTTACTCCAAGGATTTATTTGAAAATGTACCCTACAGACATAGCACAGGTAACAGCCAGGACTAGACAAAAAGAAAAAAAAATTTCATTGAGAGCACTAATTCATTCATTTATAAGAAAGATGAATCATTAGAGCCAAATTACAGCAAATTCCATACCACCAATCACTTCATGGTATGAAGCTTGCTTCCCAACCACATGGTTCCAGGTTCAGTCCCACTGTATGACACTTTCAGCAATTGTCTTCTATGATAGCCATGGGCCAATCAAAGCCTTGTGAGTGGATTTGGTAGATGGAAACTGAAAGAAGCCTGTTGTATATATAATATTGGGGTCGCAAGAAAGTAATTTCAGTTATTTAGTGTGAAATAAAAGTCACCTTTTTCATACAAAGAATGAACTTTAATCAATTATATATTTTCCATTTTGTTCGATGACCTTTTGCCATCTTTCAGGCAACTTCATGATTCCACACTCAGAACTTCTGGTCCTTATCAGCCAAAAGCTGAAGTAAGTGTGATTTCTGGTTATCATCATTATTGAAAGTTTTACCATTCAAAGAACTATTAAACATCCTATTTTTCCATGCTGGTATGAGTTGGTAGTGGGTAGCAATTTTCTTCACTACTTCAGGGAGTGACGACCCTGCCTGACATGAGTCCCGGGCTCAGCTGGCTCCGTCTGACAGTACCCGGTATGGGCCCCTATCCAGTGAGTCATCATCATCATCATCATCATCAATTCATTGATGGTTTTTCGAGGCAGATTTTCTATAGCTGGATGCCCTTCCTGTACCCAACCCTCACCAGTTACCAAGCAAGGTAATATTTTGCCAATAGCCAGAGATGTTTTCACAGGATATTGGAAATGAATGACACTGCTTGTATGACAGTGACACTCATTCACAACAGTCATGCAATGTCTAAACAAGGACACACACACACACACACACACACAGATGACAGGCTATAGGAGACGCTTGTCCAAAATACCATGCTTAAAGACTGAACCCGGAGTCATGTGGTTGGAAAGCAGACTTCTTAGCTACATAGCCATACCCTACCTTCTGATTATTAGCAAAACAAGATAGTCATTGTGTGGCTGAAGTGGCAACAGCTGTACCAAGTTTGCTGTGGTGACTGCAAGGATAATAAAAGAAAATAAAAAAATGCAACAGTGTGGACCCCAAAACTCCGGATATTCTTTGGTAATCAATGCTACAGAACAGCACAACAGCATGACAGCCACACAACAGTGCAACAGCAACACAACAGGAATGATGCTGCTGAAATGTGCTGAAATCTTTGTGATTTACAGTACAAATTAGAGCAGGTTAATTCAGTTCTGTCTGACTTTATAGGATGTATTATATAAAGCAATGAGGTACTATTCTCTACGTGGTTAGAAAAATGAGCAGCTGTAGTCTGATGAAACAGAAAAAAATGCTAAAAGTAGTCAGGCCAGTCTCTTTATTATATTTTTTATTTTGTTTTAATTTTTTTCTGATCACAAAGACACAAAACACGATGTTTAAGCATAGAAAATATTTTTCATAGTAAGGCTAAAAATGTGTTTACTATAAACCACATTTCTAACTTCCGTCTCTTTCTCACTTTCTCTCTCTCTCTCTGGATGTTCAAACAGGACAAAGGTACTCAATACATGTACTAGAGTTTATTTATTTATTCAAATGTGATGATCCATTTCATCAGATTTGCAAGTTTGTTGCCCCAGTGCACGTGTTATTGTGAAAGCAGCTGTTGATATGCTTTGTGAAAAATCACATAACAAAGGTAACAAACCCAGGGCAGAGAAGACAGAGTGAATCATCTTCTATTGAATATATATGTAAATATTATATTAGAGATAAGCAACAATTAATGACTGCAAAAGAACAAACAAGTTCACTGAGAGAACTAGAACCCTAGAACCATCAAGCTATGTGTCTATTGTTTGTTTACTGAATGACTGTATTAATGAATACAATACAGTACACATCTTGGTAAAGAAAGACAACTTAACTAAGGATCAATAAAGGAAGCGCCAGACAAATTATTAGGGTTAACATATTCAACTAAACCCCTCTGAAAGTAGGGTCCTAGTATGTCCATTCCAGGTTGTTGAACCAGGTCTCAGGTTGATAATACCTTCCTCCCTTTCTTCTTCCCTACCACTAATATGGGAAGCCCAGTAAAGGGCCATGAACACTGCATTCTCTTCTGACTAAAAGATATAAAAGTGTTAAAGCAGAGATGTACGGCAAAATATTTAAAAAAGTTAATGGAGAAGATAACTTTCATACATCATTGGGAACACCAAATTTAGGGCACTTGCTTAATGTGTCTCAGAGTTCAAAATTGTATTTTTTTCAAAGGCTTGCTTATCTTTAAATTCTAGTTGATAAAAAAGGTAGCTCATGCCAAGCGTGATGGGCCACACTTTGTCTATGACTGGTCTATGTCATTCCTCAAACTGTTAGAAATAGCAGGAAATCTCCCACAAACCACTCCCTACCGTCTTAAAAGATACAGTTTCCTGTCATCATTGGTTTGCTAAATCATCATCATCATCATCATCATCATCATCATCGTTTTTCGTCCGCTTTCCATGCTAGCATGGGTTGGACGATTTGACTGAAGACTGGTGGAACCCGAAGGCTACACCAGGCTCCAATCTTATTTGGCAGAGTTTCTACAGCTGGATGCCCTTCCTAACGCCAACCACTCCGAGAAAAATGTTTGAGAAAAAAATTACGAGATATCTTAGATCATGTGTTTGCTCAATCAAGCCAAACCTAGGGTTAAACAACAACAACAACAACAATCTAACTGGTAAAATCATGTGAGCACATGATTGGCTAGACTATTGGATGTTGTTATACATCACTGATCACAATGTGCTTTCCATTGTTTTAGCTTTTGAACGATACCACCTCACTGGCAACGTGAGCTGGTAAATGTTTCTCCTGAGTGGAAAGCCAGTTTGTCACAGGGTTACCTATTCACAGCTGAGTGGACTGAAACAAGGTGAAATGAAGTATTTTGCTCAAGAACCACAACACACAGCCCAGTCCAGGAATTGACCCCCACAATCTGTTGATCGTGAATGCAACACCCCATACCACTAGGCCACGTGCCTTCACTAATTGATAAAATGCGTACCAGTAATTCTCTACAGTCAAATAGATCAACTGTAGTCTTTCTATCAGTAAAGCCCAATAAAGTAATTGATATGGAGAAACTGCACTCTGTAATGCAGTTGGTATTAGGAAGGGCAACCAGCTGTAATAACCCAGCCCAAAGCAGACATTGAAGCTTGACACAACCCCCTAGTTTGTTAGTTCATGTCAAATTGTCCAAACCATGCCAGCATGGGAAAAGGGACGTTAAACGATGATGAGATAGTGAAGAAAGTGGGTTGATTGAGACAATCAAATCTAGGACTAAACAGAAATATTTTTGATCACAGATCTGCTGGATCAGTATTGACTTAGTTTTAAACAACAACAACAACATTGTTGTTTAGACCCAGGTTAACCTTGACAAAGGAAATCTATCAACCAAAGCATTCCAGCAATGCCCATCCTACTGAGTAACAGACATTGCATATATTTATATATGATATAAATTTATGATATAATTTTATACGGTGCTCAAGTGCACTACAACTCATCACAAGTGCACTACAACTCATCACAAGTGCACTACAACTCATCACAAGTGCACTACAACTCATCACAAGTGCATGAACAGTACATAGAATAATGCACAGGAAGTGAACGGTGAATAAGTTTTAAAAAAAAAAACAATGTGGGGAAGGGGAGATCAGGTGCACTGTTGGTGAATTTCAGGAAGCATGGAAGTTTTAAAGGGTGTAGTATCCTGACAGCTAACAACTAATACGTGTGGTTTATTCCATGCTTCAGCAATTCTGAGAGTGAAAAAATGTTTCTGAAAGTCATGGGTGCTGTGTTGCATTTTTTTAAATATATTTTTGTGAGCATGTCCAGGAGTGTAAGACAAATGGAATTCAAAAAGGTGCCCAAGATTGTTGTTGGAAGGATGTTGGATAATCTTGTGGGTGTCTACCAAGTCAGTTGCCAGATGCTGAAGCATTATGTGTCCATGTCCAGAACTACTTGATCCATTGTGCTCCGTGCATTTTTTTTTTTCAGACATACCAGGCCTTAATCTGAGATAGATCCAGCTGCTATTTCTCTTATGCTGAATGACCCGGTGAAGAGTTCTCTGTTGTCCTGCTAAGTCTAGTTCTGTAGTTTACTAAAACTATGATCAGATTTTCCAGTAGAAGAAAATAGTTAAGAAGTTAAAACATTTTACAACCAGGTAAATATCTTGCAGAAACTGCAATGTGTAAGATTAACCTAAATGTTAACATAGCACACAAAAAGTTTTTTTTTTAAAAGTAATATAAACAAGAACACACCTGTGAACAGCAGGTAATGCAGTGCAATAAACAGGTGCAACAGATATATAAACTACTAAACTGTCAAATATCTATACATCTATACAGAAATCTTTTATCTGCATTGGACAAAAACATTCAGAAATTGCAAAGACCCTTTCAGTAAACTGGTGCATTAATAGACATTAAAACTTGCAAAGTTTAATGAGTCTGGCAGTCAACGATGTGACCCGTTTAATGAGTCTGATAGTCAACATCCTTCCAATAACAACCTTGGGCACCTTTTTAAATTCCATTTGTCTAACACTCCTGGACATGCTTACAAAATATATATATAAATAAAAAAAAAAGCAACACAGCACCCATGACTTTCAGAAACATTTTTTCACTCTCAGAATTGCTGAAGCATAGAATAAAGGACACATTAGATATCTGTTTTAATGTAATATGTTATATACAATAAATAAGATAACCAGACAACAGTGAAAACAACATAACAAACTAACAAATCTCTTTATGAACCAACAATCAATATTCCTTGTGAACTAACCACCTGACACCTTCTGGCTTCACTGCAAACTAACATGAACTTCACTAAATTCTGACCTCTGGACGACCCTGAACTCACTCAGATAACTACTATTTATACTTTACTCAGACCAGACTATCTCTCACAAAGGGGCATCGTAACTCTCATCACTACATCTCTCCTTTTGAGATTTCAACTACTGTAAGAAAGTGGTATCGTTTATTTTTCTTTCCAGCACCTCTCCCTCTTTTTTTTTTCTTTTAGCTGTTGTATCTTAATTGTTACCTGACTTTCAAGGTGGTATTGTTCATTGCACAGAGCACTTTTTCTTTTTGTTGTACTAAACAATCTTGTTAGCACTCTTTTCTTTTTTTTTTTTCATTTTTTTGAAAATTTAATATCTTTTTCATTTCGGTATTACTCCCAGATATTCAGTCTGTTTTCGTTTTCAAGAGCTAGTTCTAAGGGGTTCAATATCTCTTGGTGATGGCACTTCAAACATATCATAGAAGACTTCCATTGGTATTACCCTTCATTCTTCTGAATATCTCATCTTTAACTGGTTAAGGTGTCTCTTATGTTCCAAATGTTGTCCTTTAATTAAATACATCATGTTACCTAATCATTTGATTACATAACCATCCTCCCAACCTTCTTTACCATTCTTGTAATTTTTATAATGAATTTTATCCCCTACTTTGAAATGTTTAGTAATATTTCTTGTATTTCCTCCAAATGTATTTTTTGTTTTTCCTTTATATGTATTTTTTCTTGGTAATAATCTATCGAAGATCAATTTTATTTTATGCCTGAACATTAACTCTGCTGGTGACTTTCCTGAATTAGCATTTGGATTTGGCGTTATTCTATATACTCTCAAACATTTCGTTAGTGCCTCATCATTATCTAGCTCATTTCTAGATTTTCTTAGACCTCTTTTGACCATGTCAACAAATCTTTCCACCTGCTCAATATTTGACCTTGGGTGGTAGGGTGGAATAAATATGTGCTTTATGGCATGTATTTTGCAAAAATTTCTTAATTCATACCCCGTGAATTGTATTCCATTATCTGAAACTAACGTGTCTGGAACACAGCATTGAGCAAATAACTTGAGTAGGAACTTTATGGTTGTCTTTGCTGTGGGTTTATTGCATCTGCATACCTCTGGCTACTTCATACAGCTATCTACAATGATTAGATAGTATGCGCCGTTCACTGACCCAGTGGAGTCAATATGTATCCTGGATCATGGGCTCTTAGTCTTTGTGAATAGACCTAATTTCTCTGAGAGTATGTGCAGAAACATTTTTTTAAAATTTTCTCTTTAACTCTTCAGGCGAATTATTTTTAGAAGGACAACCATTTACATTTTTACAATAGAGATTTATGGGGAAGTCCCATAAATTGAATAATTTTAACCAATCTGTACCAAACAGATCAGTTGCATTGTTTACGACAAAGACTTTCACCTTGCATGTTTTCCCTCAAAATGTGGCATTAGTCCACACTTCGCCTATGAAATATAATTTGTCACCTGTCATGCTACGAGCAGATTTCACTGTTTTTCTCAACATAGGTTTCCCTATTTTTTTCCATGTGTCCATATTTATTATTGAAATATCATGTCCAGTATCCAATTGAAGTTTAATATGTATTCCATATATTTTTACGTATACGAACTTTCTTTTTTGGGAGTCGACTTTTGTTTCTGGTGAGGGCACTCTAGGATTTTTAACATTTGAAAGATATATTAGTAAATGTAGTCCTAGATACATTATGCTTGACTATTAAAGATACCATTTAGTTACCTGACTAATTAACAATTGCATATTTGATGGACTTGCTAGAAAAAGCAGCAAAATATCCCACAAATTACCCCCAACTGACTGAAAAGGACACATTGGACAACAAAAAAGGGAACACAAATAGAATTCCTTTGATCATGTGTCTGTTCAGTGAGTGCTGAGTTGAAGCTAAACAACAAAATAAAACTCCTAAGAGGCTGATTGATATGCTAAAATTAGGAGCTGGTTTCCCCTGAATTCACAACCAGTTGACTAAACAAAGAAAATCTGATACATTTGGGTAAAAAGGACGAGGTGGTCACAATTGGAACGTCTTTGATTATAGGTCAGCTCAATCAAGGCTAAGTCACGACTAAATAATAATAGCAACATAAACATGAGTTCTTCCTATGACAGACTCACATTCTCTCCAAGAATCCTGTCCTCTATCTTCCACAGAACATCATAGAAATAAATCTTTAATATTATTATATCAACTGCACAACAGAGAATGGTTTGTCTGTTGGATTTCTTTTAGCGTCAGAAAAATCTGAAATACAATTTATATCACATCAGTACATCCATAATTGTGAAGGCGCATGGTTCAGTGATTAGAGTGTCAAGCTTACGATCGCGAGGTTGTGAGTTTGAATCCCAGACTGGGCTGTGTGTTGTGTTCTTGAGCAAGACACTTTATTTCATGTTGCTCCTGTTCACTCAGCTGTAGAAATGAGTTGCGACGTCACAGGTGCCAAGCTGTATTGGCCCCTTTGCCTTCCCCTTGGATAACACTGGTGGCTTGGAGAGGGGAGACCGGTATGCATGGGCGACCGCTGGTCTTTTATAAACAACCTTGCCCGGACTTGTGCCTCGGAGGGTAACTTTCTAGGTGCAATCCCATGGTCAGTCATAACCGAAGGGGGTCTCAACAACATCCATAATCATTATCACTGCCACCAAAACCCCCACCACCACCACCATCACAGTCACCACCACCACCACCATCATCATCATCACTATTGTTATTACCATAACATAACAAAATACTATCAACTCTTCACACATGGTAAGAGTAAGAATTTTCATGAGCTGGTAGAATCGTTAGCAAAACAAATAACAGCATTCAGTCCATCTTTACGTTTTGAGTTCCAATTCCACCAAGGTCGATTTTGCTTGTCATAATTTTGAGGCTGATAAAATAAGTACCAATTGAGTGCTGTGGGTAATGTAATTGACTTACCCACTTCCTCAAAATTGCTGGCATTGTGCGAAAAATTGAAATCAGTATTGAGAATATTCACCCTTTCTTTTTTTATTATTACTTAGAGAAAAAACACACCACACTATAAAAGATAAGCTAGTACTGATTATTAATCATAAATGTATTGATTATGTCAAATATATTAATCAATAAATGCATTTTGTCTGTTCCATGAAGGTATACACACACACACACACACACACACACACACACACACAAACAAATACACACACACACAAATACACACACACACAGTCACATACACACACAAATACACAAACACACACACAAACACACATACATACACACACACACACACTTTTTTTGTTTTTAGTTTTGTAACTGAATACTTCAACATGGAATAG
>NC_142935.1:62630691-62640691 GCF_046866305.1 Octopus bimaculoides
TTTACACACATGCACATACTAAAATATATATTAAATATATATCTTTAAACATAAATGATGGATGATGATGATGACGACGACAACGACGATAATGATGATGGTGATGTTAACAATGATGATGATGATAATGGTAACCAAGTATTCGTAACATGTCGATGTGACCCGAATAGGTCAGTTTCACCCGAGTGCATATTTATGATTTGTAAATGTTGAGGAGTTGATGGCAGAGGAGAAGAAAAATGGTAGGAAGTGAACTGGCATCGCATATCTCCTATTGTCACCCCTTACATATGATGTCACCCGTCTTATTTTTAACCAAACTGTTATTTGAGGAATCTTCTAGATTTCTATATCAATAATTCCAAAGATAGCTTCCCTTCTTAAATTGACATTTCCAATACAATGCTGCTAATTTTCACAGAATCAATGATTGAGATATTGCCTATGCAGTCAACATGTTTGGAATATAAACCAAAAAGAGTTGAAGCCATTGTTCCCACCTGGTATGCCTGCTCTAGTCATACTGTTCTCCTTCTTTGGGATTCCAACAAGAATAAATGATAAACATAAACTGGCCAATGCGTTGGAAGACAGAAACTGCAAGGAAGCCAGTCTCATATCTATGTGTGTATGCACGTAAGAGAGAGTGTGGGAGAGAGAAAAAGGTTTTATTTCCACTTCTTGCTTGAGAGCAACTGAGCAACAACAACAGAGTGTTGTTGTGTTTACACACCCAGTGAACATAATGGTTCTGTAGCTTTGCTCTTGAAATTGTGGAATAAAAAACTTCCTTGCCTATAAAATAGGTAAGGGCTGGCAACAGGAAAAGCATCTGGGCATAAAAATTCTACCTCAAATAAGTTTTCAATAGGCTATGTGGTTAAGAAATGACTATGTGGTTAAGAAATTGAATATGCAACCATGTGGTTTTGGCTCACATTGGACAAGTATCTTCAACACTCGTCCTAGTTTGACCAATGTCTTGTGAATGAATTTGAAAGATAGAAACTGTGTGGAAGCCTATCATGTGTGTGTGTGTGCGTTATTTCTTAACTGCCCACAAGGGGCTACACACAGAGGGGACAAACAAGGACAGACAAACGGATTAAGTCAATTATATCGACTCCAGTGCGTAACTGGTACTTATTTAATTGACTCCGAAAGGATGAAAGGCAAAGTCAACCTCGGTGGAATTTGAACTCAGAACGTAGCTGCAGACGAAATACTGCTAAGCATTTCACCTGGCGTGCTAACGTTTCTGCCAGCTCGCCGTGTGTGTGTGTGTATGCAATAGGTTTCTTTCAGTTTCTATTTCCATCTATCAAATCCACTCACAAGGCTGTGGTCAGCCTAAGTCTATCATGGCAGACACTTGCCCAAGGTTCCATGCAACAGAGTTGAACCTGAAACCATGTGGTTGAGAAGCAAAATTTGTTTTCTTACCACACACTCATGACGCACGAGTGGCTGTGTGGTAAGTAGCTTGCTTACGAACCACATGGTTCCGGGTTCAGTCCCACTGTGTGGCACCTTGGGCAAGTGTCTTCTACTATAGATTTGGGCCGACAAAAGCCTTGTGAGTGGATTTGGCAGACGGAAACTGAAAGAAGCCTGTCATATATATGTATATATATATACATATATATATATATATATATATATATATATATATATATATATATATATATATATATATATATATGTATGTATGTATGTATATATATATATATATATATATATATATATATATATATGTATGTATGTGTGTGTATATGTTTGTGTGTCTGTGTTTGTCCCCCAACATCGCTTGACAACCGATGCTGGTGTGTTTACGTCTCAGTTCGCCAAAAGAGTCCAATAGAATAAATACTAGGCTTACAAAGAATAAGTCCTGGGGTTGATTTCTTCGACTAAAGGCGGTGCTCCAGCATGGCCACCATCAAATGACTGAAACAAGTAAAAAGAACAAAAAAAAAAAGTATGACTACACTTGTATGTTTCTAAGATATGGTGCGGAATTTCGAAATTTCGGAATTTCTACACCAGCAATATACACTTCAATTAATACTACATTTCCTCCATTTCTTCATTGTCACTTTATCAAGATTTTCAAAAATTTCCAGATCAAAAAGATGGAATTGTTTGTCTTGAAGTTTCTTTGTCTTTGTTAATGAAAAGCAACCTGTTTACTCTGCAAATAAAAACTTCAAATCATGTTTGCTGAAGTATTCATTCTTCAAATAAATAACCGAATGGTGAGTTCACCCATGACATGTTCAACATGACAATGATTTTACTGTCTGGATAACATTGCAAATGTAATTCCTTTGTGATGCATTTAAAGGCAACGTTTTTATCATGGGAAGTACCACAGGAATGTATTTATTATGATAGAACTACTACTACTAAACTATGAACTGGACAACACATGCTTGTACTTATGTTATAACTTATGACTCCTATTTTCATTTTATATCTCTTATTTTTTACTTGTTTCATTCACTAGAGTGTGGCCATGCTGGGGTACCATCTTGTAGGGTTTCATCAAGAAAATTTACCCTAGAACTTATTTTAAAATCTGGTACTTATTTTATGAATTTCTTTTGCCAAACTGGTAAGTCACAGGGATATAAACAAGCCACAAACCAACATCAGTCGTGGAGGATCAGCACAAAGACACGCACATCATCATCGTTTAACGTCCGCTTTCCATGCTAGCATGGGTTGGACGATTTGACTGAGAACTGGTGAAACCGGATGGCAACACCAGGCTCCAATCTAATTTGGCAGAGTTTCTACAGCTGGATGCCCTTCCTAACGCCAACCACTCAGAGAGTGTAGTGGGTGCTTTTACGTGTCACCCGCACGAGAACGGCCACGCTCGAAATGGTGTCTTTTATGTGCCACCCGCACAAGAGCCAGTCCAGGGGCACTGGCAACGATCTCGCTCGAAAATATATATATATATATATATATATATATATATATATATATATATATTTGAGCACTTCTTTTGCAGTCCTATAAACCCTTTTGTTTCTATTAGAAGAGACAAATATTACTTGTTGTTGTATAAATATATGTGTGTGTGTGTGTGTGTGTGAGTGTATATATCGTCGCACATATACAAAACATATACACTCACAGACATATATATATAAATTCAAAGTACGATAAGCGTAAACAAATAAACAAAGTTTGCTTTTAGAAGCGTTGAGATGTCTCAGAAAGTTAAAGAAGTGATTTTAAATTCTCAAACGCAGGATAATGCTAATAATATAGCGTGAACAGGATAAACTACCCCTATTTTGCAGAAAAATGTGTAGGCGGCCAGCTATGAGACTCATACCTGGCCGCCTACACTTTTTTCTGCAAAATAGGGGTAGTTTATCCTGTTCACGCTATATTATTAGCATTATCCTGCGTTTGAGAATTTATATATATATATATATGGTGGCTGTTGCCAGTACCGCCTGACTGGCCTTCGTGCGGGTGACACGTAAAAGCACCCACTACACTCTCAGAGTGGTTGGCATTAGGAAGGGCATCCAGCTGTAGAAATTCTGCCAAATCAGATTGGAGGCTGGTATTGCCATCCGGTTTCACCAGTCCTCGGTCAAATTGTCCAACCCATGCTAGTATGGAAAGCGGATGTTAAACAATGATGATGATGATGATGATGATGATGATGATGATATATATATATATATATATATATATATATATATATATATATATATATATATATATATATATATATATATATATATATATATATATATATATATATATATATATATATATATATATATATATATATATAGGCACAGGTGTGGTTGTGTGGTAAGAAGTTTCCTTCCCAATCACACAGTTCTGGGTTCAGTTCCACTATGTGACACCTTGGGCAAATGTCTTCTACTAAAGCCTCAAACCAACCAAAGCACTGTGAGTGGATTTTTTCTAGAAGGAAACTGAAAGAAGTCCATCATATATACATATATATATAATGGGCTTCCACACAATTTTCATCAACCAAATTCACATACATGGCAGCTACAGTAGAAGACATTTGTCCAAGGTGTAACATAGTGGGGCTGACCCCAAAACTACATGGTCACAAAGTGAGCTTCTTAATCACACAGACATACCTGCACCTTGATGTTTATTATGATAACATATTCAAACTCAAACAATGATCAGAATATGAATATGTAAACCACGTTTTGAAGAAGTTGCCATTTGGACAAACAAACGACTTGCAAAAAAACATTGTAAAAGGCAAAAGAAACTTCACACGCAGAATAATAGTAGAGGCTGGCAATTTTCTTCTGTTGCTGTAGTATATGCCACCTGGTAAAGGATTAATGACAAGTGGTGAGATGCTTTGAGATCCATCTAACCAATGCCAGAATGGAAAACTGACATACGATAATTATGATGACTACATGCATATGTATATACATATATATATATATATATATATATATATATATATATATATATATATATATATATATATATATGTATATATGTATATATACCTACACACACATATACATAATCAAATAGCTGCCAAGAGTTATCGGAGCACAAATAAAGAACCATGGGAATGCTGAGCGTATGGGCCTCGTAGCAAATTATCAAATCAAGTTACAAGTTGGATGCAATAAAAATAATTAGAGAAACAGGCCAACACCCCAAAATTAACCATTCACAAGTGAGACTTCAGCCTCCCTGCTCCCTAAAAAATAAACAGAGAAGAAACAAGAAATACAATTCTTGTTTGCAAAGGAACTGTGATAATTAAAGTGTTATATACATTTTATATTTGACGTCATTGTCGAGATAGGCATTTTCCATTAAGTATTTCATGACAGCAATATTGTTTAAGGTTTAAAGTTTATAGATATTGTAATGAGAATCAGAGAATGTCTATTATAGAGCTAGCATGTATGTATGTGTGTGTGCTTGTGTTTCTGTCTGTCTGTCTGTATGTCTGTGTCTGTATTTTTTTATTTGTTTCAGTCATTTAACTGTGACCATGCTGGAGCACCGCCTTTTAGTTGAAGAAATCAACTCCAGGACTTTTTCATTGTAAGCCTGGTACTTATTCTATCAATCTCTTTTGCTGAACCAATGAGTCACGGGGAGGTTAACACACCAACATCAGTTGTCAAGCAATAGGAGAGGGGGTGGACACAGGACGTCATCAACGGTGCAAATAACATGAAATACATAAACAAACAAGAGAAAAACGAATGACGTATGTAAACACAAGAAAAAAGTGGAAAACAGGACAAGTTATCACAGAGAAAGGACCCTTCATCAGTTGTCAGCTTTCTATCAACTCCTCATTTGGAGCATTCAACATATTGCAAAAGGCCTGATTGGAGGCACAACTTCCAAGTTCTTTTACAGGGCTTAGAAAAACTGAAGGACCACTGCAATAAGTGTGTGAATCTGAGAGGGGGAGGAATATGTTGAGTAAAATCATAATTAACTGATCCTCCTGTATTTTCTTTTACCCGAACCGAGGAACTTTTCAGCACTCCCTCGTGTATGTGTGTGTGTGTGTGTGTGTGTAAACAAAGCAGAACATTAAAAACAAATTTTAATTAACTGGCTGCAAATTCACTTATTGTATAATGAACTGTCAAAACATTTTCTACGAGCCTTCTCATTATTATGATATTAACATTCCGTGTGAAGCTAATATAGGAGATATAAATTCCTGAAACAAAGGTAATACAATCAAATAACACACATAGTTACTAATTAAAATTTTAGCCATATAATTGAGAAAACCTTTCTCCTGTGTTATGCAAGGTTCAGCATATTTCTATGCATTTCTTCATTGAAATTAGCTTCACTGTTTACAGCAAAAGAGAGTGGAAAAAGAAAGGATTAGAGGAACCAAAAGAATAGAATTAGCTATTTCATTAACGTGTGTGTGTGTGTGTGTGTGCGAGCATGCATGTGTGTGTATTTCTCTATGTATGGTTCAGTGTCTTTTGTAGTAGCAAGCACTTAAGGATAAAGTGGTTCTCAAGTGCTGTTTATCACGGTGCCTCTACAAGAAAGGGTTACATTCCTGCCTCAAATTTTTCTTAAATCTATTTTACAGGGATCTTCAAATAAAAAGTTCACCTCCAATGAAAAGACAATAAACTACTTACATCTGATATGTTATATAAATCTTCATCTCCATCATAGGCACAAGGTCACAAATTTGGTAAAGGGTTACAGGTATAGTGAAACCGATTCTATTGCTTACTTGATATTTTCTTATAGACTCTTTTACTCTTTTACTTGTTTCAGTCATTTGACTGCGGCCATGTTAGAGCATCGCCTATTTTGGTATATACTTCCACTTTATATTTAACAAGTTTTCTACTTTTTTTTTTATTGCAAAGTCCTTGATCAGATCCTCATATGACATAAGTTCACTTTGAAATTATATTTCCAATCATATAAACAACTTTGAATATGGGGCCCTCCTCCTTTCTGTTGATGTCCTAAACACGTACTTATTTTGCTTAATGGTTAATCCAATTGTGCTTAGAACAGAATATATATAGCCACCAAAATCAACTTAAATAATTACAGAAATGACATCTGGCCATAGAAAAATCTGCCTCAATAAATTCTGTCTGACCCATATAAGCTTGGAAAAGTGGAAGCATAATGATGATGCGGTTATTACACCAAGTCAATAATTGTAATTAGTCTATATATAAGACATTTAAGCTATTGTTTTAATAACAGTCTATATGTGTGCAGCCTCGTCTATCACTGCTTCATTTATCACTAATCCAGGATAACATGGTATGCTCAATTGTGAACCATGTTTTGTTTATCAGGAATTGATCTGTGATAACATGGGTTGGCAATCAGCCTAAAATTCTGCATGTACCCCAGCAACCACCCACAATGTACTGACTATTGCTTGTGACGACTTGACCATGCTTATGATGCTGCATATTTTTTTTATATACATACGTAAAATACACCATTTTGAGCGTGGCCGTTGCCAGTACTGCCTGACTGGCCTTCATGCTGGTGGCATGTAAAAGCACCCACTACACTCTCAGAGTGGTTAGCGTTAGGAAGGGCATCCAGCTGTAGAAACTCTGCCAGATCAGATAGGAGCCTGGTGTAGCCATCTGGTTTGCCGGTCCTCAGTCAAATTGTCCAACCCATGGTAGCATGGAAGGCAGACATTAAACGATGATGATGATGAAGATGTACCCATCAACATGAGATCAGTAAATGCAAAAAATATGAGGGTACGTGACCCTAACAAATGACACAGATGAGTGTACTCACTACAGGAAAATAATGAGATGATCAAGACAATATATGGCTGTGGAACCTTCACTGCTGTGGGCTGCAAGTTTGGTGCCAATGAATCTACCATTTGTTCTGTTTACAAAGTGCATGGTGGAGATGATTTACATATCACTGATTCATTTATTAATGCGCTTTAAGAACTAAACCTCTGTGATAAACATGGATAGATGTATAAGACATCTTGACTATTGTTCTAAATATAGTCTGTGTATATTTGAAGACCAAACCACAGTTCTAATTACCATATATGTATAATGGCTAGGTTAAGGTTCTAATTACAGCTTATTACCTCAAATTCCTCAAATGCAGTTACATGCTATCAAATGAATAATTCATTTGACTCTATGGAATTTCACAATTACATCAGTTTCCCTTTCTCACTTCTGCAGCCTCAATAACCCCTAACTAATAACATCTGTTGTCAAACCCAACAACGACCACCCTTCACAATACAACCCACCCCACTCATCACTTTTACCTCTCTGGTCACTCACCCTCTCCCTCTGCTCTGACTCTCCTATCTTTTCTTACCCTTACTTGCTTCAGCACTCTCCACACACCCATTCAAGCCACATACTTGCTCCCTCCACTTACTTCTATTGGCCTTCTTCTTCACTCATTCTACCTTCAAATTTCCCTGCACTATCGTTTGAAATGTTACATACCAATCACTTCATTCTAAAGATGGATTTACCTAATGTTTCTATGCATATGTACAACTGGGTACATATTCTTGACACCTTGAAAACTACATCTGCCAACATTATTACATAATTCCAAGACCCCAGAAACAGCTGCCAGATCTGTAATACCATACCTCCTCCCCTTAATTTTGTATGTCTTTGTACTCTGTGTAAATCTGCTCTGTTAATATATAAATATTTATATAATTAATACAATAATAGGATAAACTCTTATATAAGAATTTATCAAGTAGTTATTGTGAAAAAAATTCATTGGGAAGAATTTATCGTTTTTCCCTAAATCATATTTATCTATTTATATATAAAGGCATAACTATACAAGAATGCCTCATGTTAACTACTGTAATAAACACATTTTTACCGAATGCGAGGAAATGCAGCCTTCAAGGAAGCTAGCATACATACACACACGTTTATCAACTTCTGTGTTTGGCAGGGAAATCTTTAATATTTGTATTTTTGGGGTAAAGTTAAACAGGCTTAGATGAACACTGTTGGGTGTCACAAGAACAGTTGATGTGTTATCTATATGGTGTGCATGTTGTGTCTTCATGCTCAGTGCATGAATCTTTGATCAGTTCCCAAAGTTTAGTCACTAATTCAAAGGTATATACATAAACACATACACACAGGTATGTACATATATCCACAAACATACATACATAATTCTTTTGTTTAACATCCATTTTCCCAGGCTAGCATCATTTGGAGGAAAATGATTTTCTGGCAGGATTTTACTGCCAGACGCGCTTCATGTTGTCAAACTTCATTTATTTTACCATTTAAACATTCTTTTATATTCCACATGTTTTTGAAAGCACAGAGCAACTAGATATAATGTCATTTTTAAGAGGATAGGGTGTAATTTGAGATCGGCTTGGCTGCTAGAACTAGCAGGTTAAACAATTGTCTTGTTGCTGTTGTTTAGCCCCAAGTCAACCATCAATGAGTAGATCTATGATCCAACGCATCTATGAATCATAGATCTATTCAAGCATCTGAGTAGATTCATAATCCAACCATGATCATCCTAGCTTCCTTAGGTATATGACTCAAACTACATTACCAAGTGTCCTTTCCTTATTTAAGTTGTCGGATGCAAATCGAAGGAGCTTTAACTACTATTTCTGTTAGGCTTACTGATGACACAGACTACCTTATTGACTCATATGTAACAGATTTGAGGTGGATGGCATGCGGGCCTTTAATCAGCGGGGGTTTTAACTTGGACAAATATCTTCATTCCCTTATCAAATAAATCTATATATTTCTGTAAGTTATGTCTCCCCTACAAAGGATGAGAATGATGGCTGTTTTATTAGGATTGTAGATTGTGAGATAAACAACAAGAGAGAAAATAGGGAGGACAGAGATAGTAAGAGTGAGAAAGAAAGACAGGAGGAGAGAGAGTAAGAAAGAAAGACAGACAGACAAAGTGCAGGAGGGGAGTAGAAGCTTGTGTCCATTAAAAGAACATAAAATATTTCTTGGAAAATAGAGGCCAGTGAATGTGTAATAACTAAAGGAAATTACATAGAGAGATGAGAGAGATGGGGTGAGGATGGAGAAGGAGAGAGAGGAGGAGAGAGAGAGAGAGGAGGAGAGAGAGAGAGAGAGAGAGAGCCATAACTGTTTTATGCATATATATATATATATATATATATAGATATATATACACACGTCATGGCTGTGAGATTAAGGATTTTGCTTCATGTCTATCTGATATTACATTCAGTTTCACTGCATGGCATTCTGGGAAAGTGTCTTCTACTGTAACCTTGAATGAATCAATGCCAGTGGAAACTATACAGAAGCATGTTCTAAATGTGTGTGTGTGTGCAGGTGTGTGTGTGTATGTGTGTGTATAGCAACAGCATTAATACTAAAAGGTGTAGCGTGACACAAAAAGCCAGTGCCATTTTGTACAAGATCTCACTGGCAACCAT
>NC_142935.1:62648191-62678191 GCF_046866305.1 Octopus bimaculoides
TTTACCAAGTGCAATAAATGGGTGCGGGTAAAAGGAGGTTTTACCCTAAATTTATATAGCAATAAGAAAATGGAGGGGAATATGTGGTACTCATCAACCTTGGTGTCTAGAAGGCCCAAAGAGTGGCAGGTAATGCTAAGTAAGTAAGTAAGACCCTTTCAAATGAGCAACACAGAATCCAAGGCTGCATACTTTGAAATGACTACATGGACTACTATTGGAACTTACATACCATGTACAGGAAATATTTTTACCACTTCTATACACCAATTTCCTCGAATAATGGAACTACAACTACAATATCTTTATATATCTTATATTCTACTTCCACTTTCATTCTCTTATTTCCCTCTATATTCCCTATCTCTGCCTTTTCCATAATAATTCCTTATTTCGAACTCTAATATTTCCCTCTATTTAACCATCTCACATCGTCTCTGATGAAGGGATATCCATAATATTCCAGAAGCAGCTGCAAGACTATATCTATATTTTTTTCCTTATAAATGTCCTGAGAACTCATCACAGCCTTGGGTTAGTTATCTCATTTTGTCTAATATATATATATATACACACATAAATGATATGTATGTATACATGTGTGTATGTGTGTGTGTGTATAATATATATGTGTTTATGTATGTATATATATATATATGTATATGTATATACAAAGAAAAGATACTGCCCAGTTTGGTAATTGAACCCACAATCTAGCAATCATGAATGCAACAGCCTAACCACTAGGCCATATGCCTTCACACATATGTATGCATGTGTCTGTGTGTGTCCCTCACTACTGCTTGACAGTATTGGTGTGTTTACGGCCATAACTCCATAACTTAGCAGTTCGGCCAAAGTGACTGACAGAATAAGTACCAGGCTTTAAAAAATAAGTCCCCGGCTCAATTCATTCGATTAAAAATTCATCAAGGCAGTGCCCCAGCATGGCCACAACCAAATGACTGGAACAAGTAAAAGATTAAAGATAGATGATAGCAAATAGAAGACAGTGTCAGTAAGTGTTAAATAGTACAAACCTGCCTAAGTACACTGATAGTGTGCATCCGTAGTGGCAGTGTTAATAGTACAGTTCTACTTAAAAGATACAATTGAAAGTCTTCTGTTATAAAGGGACCATCTTCTTTCATGTGTTACTGATGAACTAGCTGACCATGTGCCATCAATAATTATGGCTAATTGTAGTATTTTATATATAAATAAGGTACAAAATACTACAATTAGCCATAAAGTACATAATAATCACACATACAAACATTCACATATTTCCCTTGTACATGCACACATATACACATGTATACCTTACACAGAGTTCAAATGCTGATTTTCTTTTTCACCCCTTCCTTCATTATTCATCTATTACCCCCTTCCTTTCTCTCACTGTTATTACTTTCTCTCACTCCCTCTCAGTCAGGGCTATTACTCTCACTACTTCTCCTTCACTGAATTATTAGTTTCTCTCCTCTTCCGCGTCCGGCGTGATTCTGGACAAATATATATATACACACAAATATATAAAAACACTACACTCATTATCATATTAGGAAATTATTGATACCATCACCATCATCACCACTACTACTGACATTGAATATGTTGTCGGTGGTGGTGGTGGTGGTGATAAAGATAATGGCAGTATTGGTGACAGTGGTGATGATGGTGATGGTGATGATGATATCCATGATGCTGATGCTGTTTTTGTTTTGTTGTTTTTTTTTTTTGGTTTGCATTTATTTTGAGTGGGGGAGCATGGCTTTAGTCTGGAGTGGAGGAAAAAGAAAATATACCCATAGTACCACTACCACAACCAGCATTGCAAAAACCACTGCCACCATCACCATAATCATCATCAGCTGCCATGGATGGTAGTGGTGGTGGAGCTGGTGGTGATGGGGACATGCATGAAGAAGATAATGCTTCTGGTCGAGTGGTAATGGTCATAAGGGACAATGGTGATGGTGAAGATGATAGCACTGTAGCAGATGATGAAGAAGGTGAAAATGATGATGATGATGGTGATGATGATGATGGTGATGATGATGATGATGATGTCTATAGTGTTCTGATATAAACGTATACACATATAAACGCGTCAAACAAACTAACACACATGCGTGTCACCACTATCAGCACCAGATGGACAGCTGATGCGATGCCACATGTAAAGTCCGAAAATGCTCTATCACCTTTTCCTTCATATCATCATCATCATTCTCATCTTAACATCCACTTTTCCATGTTTGCATGGCTCAGCTGAGATCTGCCAACAAGCGAGATAATTAGCATTTCCCTATGACCAGATGTATTTTTACAGTAGACTGGGAATGAAGGTTACCACTTCTACAATAATGATACTTGTTTATAACTAACCTGCGGTGCCAAGACAAGGAGACACAGACATACACACACACGTGTATGTATATATATATCATCAGCATCATCGCTGTCGTTTAATGTTCGCTTTCCATGCTGGCATGGGTTGGACGGTTTGACTGGGGGCTGGCAAGCCAGAAGTCTGTACCAGGCTCCAATCTAATCTGGCAAAGTTTCTACAGCTGGATGCCCTTCCTAATGCCAACCACTCCAAGGGTGTAGTGGGTACTTTTAATGTGCCATCGGCACGAGGGCCAGTCAGGCGGTACTGGCATTGACCACGCTTGAATAGTGCTTTTTACGTGCCACCAGCATGGGAGTCAGTCAGGCAGCAGTGGCAACAACCACGCTCAAATGGTGCTTTTAACATGCCACTGGCACGGGTGCCAATTGGTCGGTGCACATATGTGTGTGTGTGTGTGTGTATACATACATATATAAATATACACATATATATGCACACACACACACACACATATGACATTGGCAACATAGTCATGGTCATTGCCAGTAAATGACACGCATGAAAATGTCATGGCCTTTGCCGGTGTTGTATAATTGACACCTGTGCCAGTGGCATGTATAAAGCACCCATTACACTCTTGGGGTGGTTGGCATTAGGAAGGGCATCCAGCTGTAGAAACCATGTCAAATCAGACTGGAACCTGGGGCAGGTCTCTGGTTTACCAGTTCCACTCAATCCATCTAACCCATGTCAGCAATAGAAAACAGACGTTAAATGATGATGATGATGATGACGACAATATATATATATATATATATATATATATATATATATATATATAGGCGTGGCTGTGTGGTAAGTAGTAGCTTGCTTACCAACTACAGTCCCACTACATGGCACCTTGGGCAAGTGTCTTCTACTATAGCCTCGGGCCAACCAAAGCCTTGTGAGTGGATTTGGTAGACGGAAAATGAAAGAAGCCCATCGTATATGTATATATATATATACGTGTGTGTGTGTTTGTCCCCCACACCATTGCTTGACAACCAATGCTGGTGTGTTTACATCCCTGTAATTTAGCGGTTCAGCAAAGAGTCCGATAGAATAAGTACTAGGCTTAGAAAGAATAAGTTCTGGAGTCGATTTGTCGACTAAAGGCAGTGCTCCAGCATGGCTGCAGTCAAATGACTGAAACAAATAAAAGAAAAAATATATATATATATACACACACATGTATATCTATATGTGCACACACACATATAAACGATATATATATATATATATATATATATATATATATATATATATACAATATATACACATGATAAGCTTCTTTCAGTTTCCCTTCAGCAAATTCCATCATGTAGCTTAGGTTGGTCCAGGAATTCAGTGAGATTGAATCCAAAATAGGCACTCATGGTTGATAAGCATTAACAAGCTATGCCTACCACTAGTAACTTCACTTACATACAAGTATCCCTTCACAAAAGATTGCTTAATTTAATAATCTTTGCATTGCTAATATGTGTATATGTGCACTTAGTGATTAATACACATAATATTCTTTTGTACTCTAGGCACAAGGCTCGAAATTTGTGGGGAGGGGGCCAGCCAATTAGATCAACTTTAGTATGCAACTGGTACTTGATTTATCGACCCCGAAAGGATGAAAGGCTAAGTTGATTTCAACGGAATTTGAACTCAGATTCGCGACACCCTTGAAGCCAGGAACTTTTCAGCATATGTAAACAGCGGCTGAAGATTGAAACAATAACAAACAAACAAAAAGGAAACAAAAAACAAAGGAAGCCAACCGGAAGTGCATGCATGAACGTAAATAAAAACCTCTGAATGAACTGGAAATTAGAAAGAAATGTGTTGGAGTCGACAGGAACAAAAAACTATTAACCGCAAAGTAAGACATCCGCAATTGTGTAATATTTAAGATGATGTTTATAAACATAGCAATTCGGATTTCGTTAGATTTCTTCAAGACTGTAGTTTTCCTTGCTGATGATGAAAATCGCATTCATTCATTTTTTTGTCTTATTTCGAGAAATAAAGAATAAAGTTACAAACATTTAAAATATCATGTAATTTCTTTATTGTTAATTTCTCGACAAAATGAAAGCAATTTACGTCATCAGGTGGTTGGAAGAAATTGAACAGGATCCAGTAATTCTGGTAGTTAGGAAACGGAGCGATCTTAAGTTTTTTTTATGGGCAAATAATGGTGAGCAATAAAGAGTTAAGAAGTAGGATGAATGAAAGTCAATGAAAATCATAATCGACAATAAAATGAAACTGAAAAAGGTACCATATTTTATTGCGTGGAAGAAGAACGGAACGTATTGACTGATTACAGCAGCACATCATTTAACAGGTAATTAATCCAGACGATACATAACCGACTCAATGGTAGTTCGAGTATTACTAGATATATGGTAAATATCCTAGCATAGCAACACAAGTGTGCCCCCCCCCCCCATGGACTTTGTTTACTCATAACCTGCAGAAAAATAGATATTTTGTAATAGAATTTTTATACAAATACTTTTCAGATGGTATAGATTCTGATTATATCGGAATTCGTTTTGGAATTTTTTTCGGAGGCAGCAGGAGTTTCAGATAATTCGCAGGAATCGACTTTGTTTCCTCATAACTTTTTGAAAAATGGGTATTTTTTAACGCAATTTTCTACAAATATATTTGAGATGATGTAGATTATAGGAATTTGTCGTGAAATTTTTTTTCGGACGTTGGAAGACTTAGTTTCCTCGTTAACTTTTACAAAAATGGGTAGTTTATTTAAACACCTTAAATTCGATATAATCAGAATCTACACCATTTGAAAGGTATTAATAGAAAATCTCATTAAAAAAAAAAAAACATCCATTTTTCTGAAAGTTATAAGGATGGGGGTAGACAAAAGCTTGTAGCTATGCCAATGTCCCGTGGTAGATTTGTGTATTTCACTGATATGTCGATCATGAATTATGCCAAGATTTTTATTAGCCGGTTGGGTTTACTAGGTTCAGTTAGTTCTATTATATATAAACATAAACTTCCAGTTTCCCAGAGAAAAAATTTGAGTTTCATTTTATTAACGACTGTGTTATTTTCATTCATTCCAGCTCCTTTCATGTCGTGCACCATTAAATATCCATAAAAGATCACCAAGGAAATATATGAATTATTGCGTGAAAGAATGCAAAATATCGTATAATATTGATTTCTCACATTGACACAAGGTATCGCTTCGGAGTGAGGGCACTGGGTTTAAAAAAAAATAAATAAAGGTTGAGCTGGAAGGATTTGAACGCAGAAAGCTTTAACTAAATACTTCAGAATAATTGGTTCAACCAATGTACCACTAAATTGTCATTTAAATTACAGGGTACAAGTTTGACAGGTAAGAGTGTATGGGGTGGCGGTCAAACCAGCTTTTCTAAACCACCACGATCAACAGGCGCGAAATAAAAGGTTTTCTTTGTCCTGTTGATCGTGGTGGTTTGGACGAGCGAGAATCCGTAGATTCGGTTTCGAATCTAAGCTTGGAGAAGGAAGAGTTAATTTTTACATATACCTAATTCACTTGAGCAAGACACACACCCACACACACAAGTATACGTATACATTTTAGTTCTTACATATATGTGTATTTATACATATACATGTGTGTGTATAGGCCTATATATACCTATACACACACATATACATGCATACATACATACATACATAAATATATATACACACACACACCTGTATACCATGCATTTTATGTATGTGACTCGATGTAAAATAAAACAAAGCTTCGAGTTGTGTCCCTTTACGTCGAAAGCTAACTTAGTCATTCAATAAATAGAGATCGTTAAAATAAGGGCCAGACCGAAATAAGTACTAAGCGGCAAGGAGAATAATACAAAAACACACGAAAAGAAAACGGACAGCAGAACCCTAGTTTAGCAGAAGTCCAGTGACCGAAACCCGTAAGAGACAACTACAATCAAACACTTTTTGGAAAGGAATCAACTTCACAGACTCACCAATTATTTTGAGAGAGAAAAATCTGAATAATACAGGTGCAGGAGTGGCTGTGTGGTAAGTAGCTTGCTTATCAACCGCATGGTTCCGGGTTCAGTCCCACTGCGTGGCACCTTGGGCAAGTGTCTTCTACTATAGCCTCGGGCAGACCAAAGCCTTGTGAGTGGATTTGGTAGACGGAAACTGAAAGAAGCCCGTCGTATATATATATATATATATATATATATATATATATATATATATATATATGTGTGTGTGTTTGTCCCCCTAGCATTGCTTGACGACCGATGCTGGTGTGTTTATGTCTCCGTCACTTAGCGGTTCGGCAAAATAACCGATAGAATAAGTACTAAGCTTACAAAGAATAAGTCCCGGGGTCGATTTGCTCGACTGAAGGCGGTGCCCCAGCATGACCGCAGTCAAATGACCGAAACAAGTAAAAGAGTAAAAGAGATGTTCTCCTCTACGACAATACGAATTAACAAGGAACACATGCATGTACTCGCTCGGTCTGCTAGAAATAGCAGCCAAAGCCCCCCCCCCTCAAGCCATAGCTAAATTCATACAGGCATGCATGCAAACATACATACATACATACTTATATACATATATGATAATATAAGGACAGGATGGTCGCATCTGACACACCTTTGATCATAGGAGGTCTGCACGGTCAGGCTGACCTGGGGTTAAACAACAATAACTTTTCTGCATATAAACAGAAATCGATATTGCAGGAAACAGCCTGGAGTGAGTGTCCCATAGCAACGGTGATGATGACATTCAAACAGTGTGACACTATTTTCATCTTCACGTGCTGTCAGATCAAAGACTTGACGTCGACGTGCCGTCCAACCAATGAGTGAGACTCTGCGTAGTCACATGACTTGCGAGAATTAGCAGTCAAGTCTCTCTCTCTCTCTCTCTCAAACTATATCCGACCTACTTTAGGAAACAGAATGTAACATTGGATAATATAGGCCTACATTATAGTGTCTGAATAAAAGATGGGATGGTCAATTCTGGAACGTCTTTTATCATAGGTCTAGTGAATCAGGATTTTCCTGAGACAATACAATAGCAACTAGGAACGGAGTAATGGAACGTGGAACAACGAATATATAGAAAGCATGAAAATACAGATCAAAGAGATCTGGTGAGAGGACGGAACCTTGCTATAGCAATGATAATACTGAGAGTTGGCAATGCCTCATTGCTTTGCAACCATAGTTTGTTTACAAACAGTTTACGTAAGTCACGTGGACATGCTAACAACAACATGAATTAATGATGTCAGCTGTTGATGCTGTTTAGCCCCGGGTCATCTTTGGTTGAAGAGATCTGTGATCAAAGGTACAACAGTAGCAAACATTCCGTCATTTTCGTATACCCAAAACAACATTGGCCAACGAGTCCAAGGCGGCTGGGTCTGTTTTGAGGGCTCATTGGCTGCTATTTCTAACAGGTCAAATGGAAATGCAAAAAGCTCTTAAAATCAGAAGAGAGTAACAGTGTCGTTAAGTCGGTTGAGCAACAAATGTTCAGTCACGAGTTTTACAGTGACACTCAGAACTCCAAGCAACGACTATCTATTGGTTATTTATGTCTATTTTACGCTTTGAGTTCAAATCCTGCGGCTTTGGTTGACTTAATCTTTCGACCATCCTGGGGTCGATGTGTTTGTGTGTCTGTGTTTGTTCTCCCATCATCGCTTGACAACCGATACTGGTGTGTTTACGTCTCCGTATCTTAGCCGTTCGGCAAAAGAGACCGATAGAATAAGTACTAGGATTACAAAGAATAAGTCCTGGGGTCGATTAGCTCGACTAAAGGCGGTGCTCCAGCATGGCCACAGTCAAATGATGAAACAAGTAAAAGAGTACCAGTTGCGTACTGGAGTCGCTCTAATCGACTGCCCCCACCCCCAAATTTCGGGCTCTGTGCCTAGAGTAGAAGAGAATAATAATGATGATAATTCTTCCTAATTTTGGCAAATGGCTTGAAATTTGAGGGGAGGGGGAGGGGGCTAGTCGATTATATCGACTCTAGTGCTCGACTGGCCCATTTTTTATCGACCAGGAAAGGAACAAAGGTAAGGTCGACGTTGGTGCTATTTGAAAACAAGTACGGTACTTTTAACGCTAAATGCGTGTTTTGTTCTATAAAGCATTGAATTCCATAACTGTTTTCAGTATATTCTTTTATTCTTTTACTTGTTTCGGTCATTTGACTGCGGTCATGCTGGGGCACCGCCTTTAGTCGAGCAAATCGACCCCAGGCCTTATTCTTTGGAAGCCTAGTACTTATTCTATCGGTTTATTTTGCCGAACCGCTAAGTTACGGGGACGTAAACACACCAGCATTGGTTGTCAAGCAATGTTGGGGGGGGGGGGACAAGAACACACACACACAAACATATACATACATTATATATATATATATAATACAAATAAAATGAGAGTATATGCATATATACGTACATGTATGTACATACCTACATCTACAGGTATATATAGATGCATATCTGGGTACAGGATGTCACAAGAAAACGTGGGCAATATATATTTACACGATGGGCTTCTTTCAGTTTCCGTCTACCAAATCCACTCACAAAGCTTTGGTCGGCCCGAGGCTATAGTAGAAGAGACATTTGCCCAAAGTGCCATACAATGGAACTGAACCCGGAACCATGTGGTTGGTAAGCAAGCTACTTACCACACAGCCACTCCTGTACCTATGTATTACTATTATACTATTATTATTTGGCTTGTATTCCGTTCGCCAGCTTATCTCTAGATTAAATACCAGAGTCGTACTACAACTGGCTACAGGAATGGAGTGAGAAAGCCGCTGCTGAGCTCAACTTGTAATCAAAGACTGCATGACGCGCTTCACAGAGCCTTTTATTTGCGTACGTACGTGCGTAAATGCATGCAGATATGCACACACACACACACAGATACATGCATACATGCACATATAAGACACATAGGAAGAGAGAGAGCGAGCGAGAGGGAGAGTAACATAATACAGTATCGGTAAATCGAGACTGTGACATAATTTTGATTCCAAGCAGCATGTGCCTCACATTATTATAATTTTCCGTGAACTGACGCTGAAGCCTTTACGCAATTGCAAGAAATAGCAGCAAAATCTCTCCTGAAAATCACACAAAGAGTTTCCATGTAAAAAAAAAACAAAAAATGTAAGACATTAATAATGTAGTCCTAGATACGTTAAGTCTTAAACGGAAAAATATATCGGCTAATAAGGATTGGAAAACATTTAATAACAGGTAGGCCTGATGGATCAGAACTAGGCTGGGATTAAACAAAACCGCCAACGAGCTGGCCTGAAGACTACGTGGGCGTTTGACTTGCTAGAAATATTAACCAGACGTTCCTCGAATCACGTTTTGTCATCTTTAAAATTCCAACGAACACAAAAGAGGATGTAGTCTTACATTTACGAAAAGACGGGATGGTCCTAACAAACATATATAACCATTTTCACAACCGTTTCGGGTCCTCTGCTACTTAATGTTACCCTCACGCCGATCCTGCTCCTCCGCATCATCATCATCATCAGTAATATATGGGGAAGCATGATTTTCATCACACCTTTATTTTCCTTATTCCATATGTATGTGTGTGTGTGTGTGTGTGTGTGTGTGTGTATGCACGCGAAAAGGGAAGGTTGAAAAGTTAGTGTGGATATCTGCATATGTATACATATACATTATATGTACATGCAAACACACACATATCTTCGTGTGTGTAATAAAAAAAGGTAAAACGGCGGTTGTAAAATGGATGCCATTCACGAGGTCGTAATTAACATAAAACGATAAAATGTTTGACTACCAAGAAGCGAAACCGGAACATCTTGCTTCGCTGTAGCCAATGTCTCGCGAGACAATGTCGGGCGATATGAGATGAGGAGTGGGGAGAGGTCAACGCATGATGCATTGACGGTGTAAAGTCAAGGTGGTGGTGTCGTGGAAAAGATGAATGAAAGCGGGGGTGTTTCGAGGGGGGGGGCGGAAGAATGGAGGTAAAAGATGACGGGTAGAGGTAAACGTAGAAACATCGATTTAGACAGGATGGTCATTTTCAAGTGAGAAGATCTGGCGAAAGGTCTTTTTTATGACGGTGTATTTAGAATGAAAGAAAGAAAGAGACAGAGAGACGGGTGAGAGCTGGGAAAAGAGAGGAGACAAGAAGGAGAGAGAGAGAGAGAGAGAGAGAGAGAGAGGAGGGGGACACAGAGAGTGAAACTGAAAGAGAGACTGTTGCAGGTGTTTAAATACCGAGTTGGAAGACACATATCTTTATAAGTATGTATGTCTGTCGGGTGGGGAATGATATCCAAGCCTTTTGCCAATATCAACAAATACGTATGTGCGTATACGTATGTATGTATGTATGTATGGATGGATGGATGATTTATCTATCTATCTATCTATCTATCTATCTATCTACATGTGTGTCTATTTATGTGTGCGTATGCATCATGTATATACGTGTATATATTTTTATGTATTTCAGTCTCTGTATGTGTACATATGTATGTATGTATGTATGTATGTATAGATATAAATCTATGTATGTGTGTGTGTGTGTGTGTGGATATGATGATGTTTGTGTTTGTTTGTGTGCCGTATAAGAACCGCTGAATAAATTTAGAAAATAACGAAACCAATTCCTGCACGACTAACCAATGCCACAATTTCGACCCCCAACGCCACCACCACCATACGAACCAACGACAGTCTTCATGTGATAGCTAAAGGTATTAAAAATGGCAGCCAATTCCCTCTCAAATTTCACCCTTTCGTCCTGCAAAAAGAAAAAAATAACACACTAGATAATGTAGCCTGGTGTATACAACAGCTACAAAAGACAGGATGGTCGTTGCTGGAATGCCTTTGATAATAGACCGGGGCCAAACAATATCGTATCTACGAAAAAGGCACGTATTTGGTCCCTTACATCACACTTTACCGTCTGTAAAAATATAGGGCACATTGGATAATGCTGGCCTGTCTTGGGTGGATTGTCTTCCATCATAGGTTTGACCTAGGGTTAAACACCAACCTCGATAACTCTTCTCCGGCGTCTTAACGTAGTCGCTTGACCTGTTAGAAATCCCAGTCATGTCCCCATCAATTCACACACACCTTACTGTTTTAATTTTTAAAAAATAAATAAATAAATAAAAGGGACACAAAATGTGATGGCTACGGATGGGATGCCGTTGCTCACACGTTTGCTCGATTTGGACTGACCAAGGGCTAAACAACAACGAACAATAAGGAGTCGGTAACTATCTGCTCCTGTTACACTGCAGTTTATCTTGATGATGATGATGATGATGATGATGATGATGATGAGAGGTAAAGGGGAGATGGATATTGGTGGTGGTGGTGGTAGTGTTGTTTTAACCCTCTAAGGGAGTAGAATTTCTTTTGGGTATTACAGGAAAGTGAAAGGGATATCATCCATGACTACAGTAGTCCAATGTATAGTATTTCTTCAGTTGAAGATGATGAAGGCGAGGTAATTTGAGAGTAAGTTAACTGTTATTTCTAGCAAATCAAAAGACCATGCTTGCTAAGACGGAAGCAGTCTTGTTGTTGTTGTTGTTGATCTCCAGGTCAACCCCGATCGAGTAGATCCATGATCAAAGGCAGTCCAGACATGGCTATCTAGTCATTTCTCTACATGCAGGGAACTCAGAACCTCATTATCGAATGCATCCCTTTTCCTAAGACGGTGTGTGGGTGTGATTTGAAGAGAATTTGACTGATAGGCGCAGGAGTGGCTGTGTGGTAAGTAGCTTGCTTACCAACCACATGGTTCCGGGTTCAGTCCTACTGCGTGGCACATTGGGCAAGTGTCTTCTACTATAGCCTCGAGCCGACCAAAGCCTTGTGAGTGGATTTGGTAGACGGAAACTGAAAAGAAGCCCGTCGTATATATGTGTGTGTGTGTGTGTGTTTGTGTGTCTGTGTTTGTTCCCCCAACATCGCTTGACAACCGATGCTGGTGTGTTTGCGTCCCCGTAACTTAGCGGTTCGGCAAAAGAGACCGATAGAATAAGTACTAGGCTTCCAAAGAATAAGTCCTGGGGTCGATTTGCTCGACTAAAAGGCGGTGCTCCAGCACGGCCGCAGTCAAATGACTGAAACAAGTAAAAGAGTAAAGAGAGATATATTAGCAGGTCGAGCGACCTGTGGAGGGAAATGTGCTTGTTTTGTTTGTTTTATCTGAAAGTTGTTGAACTCCTCCCACACGTTGGATATGGGTAAACTTTCTGTAAACAAAACGACGCGGACGTGGCTTGAACCTCCACTCACTACGCCCCGGGGTTATCATATTGCTGTGCAGCGTTGTGACACTATTTACTCTCTTTTACCCTTTTACTTGTTTCAGTCTTTTGACTGTGGCCATGCTGGAGCACCGCCTTTAGTCGGGCAAATCGACCCCAGGACTTATTCTTTGGAAGCCTAGTACTTATTCTATCGGTCTCTTTTGCCGAACCGCTAAGTTACGGGGACGTAAACACACCAGCATCTGTTGTCAGGCGATGTTGGGAGGACAAACACAGACACACAAACATATACACACATACATATACACATATATACGACGGGCTTCTTTCAGTTTCCGTCTACCAAATCCACTCACAAGGCTTTGGTCGGCCCGAGGCTATAGTAGAAGACACTTGCCCAAGGTGCCACGCAGTGGGACTGAACCCAGAACCATGTGGTTGGTAAGCAAGCTACTTACCACACAGCCACACTTATAAAAAATAATTTTTTAAAAGGTAAGGTGACATTGTAAAAACAATTGCTGTTGTTGTTAAGCCACAAGTCAGCCCTGATAGAGGCGAAGACCTATGATCAAATACAATCCAGTCATGCCCACTTCGTCTTATTTACAGAACTACATCATTTCAACGTATCTTTCGTAGCCAACTCAGTAGGGACAGAGGTAGTCAAACGGTGTACTGCAAAGAGTAACCAGGTGAACCGCGGTTTAAAAAAAAAACAATAAATAAATAAATAACGGGTAGGCTTGGCCCTGAGGTTAAGAAACTCGCTTTGCAATCACGTTGGTTTGAGGTTCAGTTTCACAGAGTGACACCTTGGTCAAGTACCTTCAACCATAGACCCGGACTGACTAATGCCTTGTGAATGAATATGATGGTCGCAAACAGCGAGGGAGCCTGTCGTGTGTGTGTGTGTGTGTGTGTGTGTGTGTGTGTGTGTGTGTGTGTGTGTGTATGTATGTATGTATGCATGCGGGTGTGTATGTATGTATGTATGCATGTCTATTCTCTAATTGTTTGACAACCGGTGTCAGTTTATTTACACTTCTGTAACTTAGAGGTTAAGCAAAAAAGATCGACAGAGTACCCGACTTAGAGAGTAAATAATGGGATCGATTTGTTTTACTAAACCCTTAAAAGTGGTGCCCCCAGAATGGTCGCAGTCCAATGACTGAGACACATGGAAAAAAACAATGGCCATAAAAAATCCAGGCTAATGGTTGAATATATTGAAAACCATATCCTTCATAATTTTGCTATATACAATAAGCAATAGTTTCTTATAGATTTTCCTACATATTTTAACTATAAAACGCATTTTGATTTAAAATTTCCATTTGAAGAGTGTTCCAGTAATTGCATATTTAATTTCTAGTGTACCGTGAAGTTACAAGGACTGTGAGCCAACTCATTAGGTTGTGCAATTCGGAGGGAGATCTATCTGTTATTTCTAGCAGGTCATGCCTGACGCTAAGGGGATGCACTGGACGGTACTTCCCCCTCACTACTCAATATAGTTTACAAAAATCTTCCTGTAATGCATTTCTTAAAGTCTGACTAACATGCCCGTCGCTAAGGGAGTGCAGGAGTGTACTGGATGGCATTGCCCCCTCTCTATTCAATGGTGCGCCCCTTTAGAAAATACAGTTTACAAAAATTAGTGCCCACCCAGAACATTCTGAAGCACTCCCAGGCACCAAAGTCTGGTGACGGGTCTGTAGCAGGATGCAACTACATACAGTGTCGTCTTAATGCATGGGCACCCGGAGGTGGGGACTACACGGGTTCAGGGGTCTGAATGCTAATCAATGATTGCTGTGATTGTGTATGTAGGTGTGACCCCAGTACATTCTTTACTCGGAGTGGTGGTGGAGGGGCGGTCTGTAATGTTGAGGGCTCTGGCTGCATAGCAGCTCCTTGGTAGAAACATCTTAAGGTATAGACACATTGAGCAGTTGTCCGAGAGCCCCACTTGTCTAAGGCCCAATTCTGATCTATGTATGCCGTGGCTTGCTGTCAACAAATAAATATTATAGAGCCCAGTACATTGACTTTTCTGGGGTGGGGGCTATAATGCCTACTAAGACGGCCCTTCTCCTTAGTGCTAGCATTGTTTGTTTAACCTAGGGGTCGGTCAATAACAGGTGAATCGTGGCCCACAAACGGGCTCTTGCAGTGTTTTCTGTAGGTGGGCCTTGGATCTTTTCTAAAACTATTTTCAAATTCGATGTATTTCTTGACCATTGAGCAGTTAATGGCTTTTAGATAGTCGTCTGTATTTACGATTTGTTTGACTTTTGCTTACATAAGCATTACTTTTGATGGATACACGGTGATCGATACGTAAGATAAATAATATATACGTGTTGGATCATGAAAATGTAAAAATTCATTTTAAAAAATAGGCCTTTACGAAAATAGTTGCAGATCTCTGGATTAACTGGCAGGTCAGCACTGGTCGAACTGGGTCTGCAATCAGGTCCGTATTAGCCATTAAGCAAAAGGAACACGTGCTTAAGGCACTGCAGATATTTTTCCAGCTCCAGTATAAGGTTCCAAAGGGAGCATTTACAGCCATAAAAAGGAATGGTACAGGTATAGATGAAGGGATCGGTTTGATGGAAAGAATGATTGGTAGTTAGTTCCGCTGAAAAGGAGGGTGTCGGAGAAGAAGGGGCAGGTATGGCAGCGGTAAAGGGATCTAGGTTGGGTGCAAAGGGATAAAGAAGGGATTATGTGGAAATTGCTCAGCTGAATCAGGAACCTACAGCGTTGAAAATTGACACTTTTTTTCGTGTTAACTTAGTTATTAGCAAATAATGTTTATATTGTTTATTGTTAATTAATATTAAATAACTGAAATTAAAAACAGATTTCTATTTAATATACGAGAGGGTGCTGAAAAGTTCCTGGCTTTGGCTAAAAGAAAATACAGGAGGATTAGTTAATTATGATGATTTCATTCAACATATTCCCCTTCTCAGATTCACACACTTATTGCAGAAGTCCTTCAGTTTTTCTACGCCTTGTAAAAGAACTCAGAAGGTTGGGCCTCCAACCAGGAATCTTTCAGCAGCCCCTCGTAGTTGTAGGGTGGCTGTCTGGCTGGTGGATGGGGAGATGGCCTGGAAGAAAACTAAATGTTTAATCTCATATTTCACATTCAGCACTTATCACTTATGTCTTAATGTAATGTCAGACAATGGCAGGGTCAAGGAGACATCGCTAGGCTGTGCTTAACAATGGTTAGGTTGTGTTCAATCAGGTCCACCCCATTCCGCCTTTTGTATTGTTTTATAGGCATAAGGTTGGCTGCGTGGTTAAGAAACTCGCTTTGCAACCATGTGGTCTCGGGTTCTGTCCTACTATACGGCAACTTAAGCAAACGTCTTCTACCATAACGCCAGACTGACTCAAACCTTGGAAGTGGAAATTGCGTAGAAGGCCGTCAGGTATGTGGGTGAGTGAATCTGTCTGTATGTATGTATGTATGTGCATATATGTGTGTGCTTGTGTTTGTCCCTCACGAATCACTTGACAACCGGTGATGGTTTGTTTGCGTCTTCATAAGCTAGCGGTTCGGCAAAAATAATCGACAGAATAAGTACCAGACTTTGAAAAACAAAAATAAATGTTTAGGGGTCGGGGTCGATATGTTCGACTAGACTCTTCAAGGCGGTGCCCCAGCATGGCACAGACCAATGATTAAAACGAAGTGTTCTTCATTTTTTTTTCAAGCTTGGTAAGGCGTAATTTCAGGATGTTTTGGCTGTTATTTCAAGCACATCGAGACATTCATTCGAAATACTGCTCTTATCATTGTTTAACCTCCTGTCAACCTTGGTCAAATGGACCTCTGACCAAAGACCTTCCAACCATGACCTCCAGTCTAAAAATACAACGTAATATAATGGATACTTTCAAATATTTTTTGTTCTTTTAAGGATATTTAGCTGTTGTTTCTAACAGATTGAGATACAGCATAGAGGATGCACACGTTGTTGTTGATGATATTGTCAACTTTAAACAGACTAATTATCATCACAGCTATTCCAGACATGACCATCCCGTCTGTTGGTGGTTATTATGTATCTATGACTCGGCTACACTCTATTCAATGTGTCCTTCCAATTTTAATACAATATGATATAATTTGAAGAGAATTCTGGTTATTATTTCTAGAAGGTCGAGCTGCCATGTAGATTCGTCGTCATTATTGTTGTAATTAAGCCCCAGGTCGACCTTGACTGAGAAGACTTATAATCATCGGCGTTCCAGTCGAGACCACTCAGTCTAAACCCAAAACCGCTACATCTAACAAATCCTTTTGTTTCAAAGGCAAGGTACGAGATTTAGAAGAGATCTTGTAGCTATTTCTAGCAGGCTAAGTGACCACACATAGAATCCTGCGTTTGCTTGGTTTGTTGGTAGTAGTGACGGCTGTGATGATAATGTTCAAAGTCGCAATAATGTTGCAGTATATGTGTATATGTGTGTATGTATGTTTTTGTATACATATATATGGGTATGTACACACACACACACATTTATATTCTTTTATTCCTTCACTTGTTTCTGTCATTAGATTGTGTTCATGCTGGAGCACCGCTTTGAAGCATTTTAGTTGAACGGATCGATCCCAGCCTTTTTTTTTTTTTCTTTTTAGCCTGGCACTTATTCTATCGACCTCTTTAGCCGAACCGCTAATTTACGGGGGCGTAAACACACCAACACCGGTTGTCAAGCAGTGGCCGAGACACACACACACACACACACACACACACACACATGACGGGCTTCTTTCAGCTTTTTGTTTACCACCAAATCCACACACAATGCTGCAGTAGGAGACACTTGCTCAAAGTGTCACGCAATGGGACTGAACCGGGAACGATGTGGTTGGGAAGCAAACTTCTTAACCACACAACCACGAATCGACAGAAGTTATACAGTGACTCGAGGGCTGATAGTTTCATTTAGTGACACGATAAAGTGCAGGGCACGAAGGCAATGGCACATACACATACATACATACATACATACATACATACATACATACTCTTTTACTTGTTTCAGTCATTTGACTGCGGCGACCCCAGGACTTATTCTTTGTAAGCCTAGTACTTATTCTATCGGTCTCTTTTTACCGAACCGCTAAGTTACGGGGACGTAAACACACCAGCATCGGTTGTCAAGGGATGTTGGGGTGGGGGGCAAACACAGACACACACACATATACATATATATACATATACATATATACGACGGTCTTTCAGTTTCCGTCTACCAAATCCACTCACAAGGCTTTGGTCGGCCCGAGGCTCTAATAGAAGACACTTGCCCAAGGTGCCACGCTGTGGGACTGAACCCGGAACCATGTGACAGACAGACAGACAGACAGACAGACAGACAGACAGACAGACAGACGTACGTATACACACACACACACACACATATATACTCATGCTTTTGTATTCTACTTTCCAGTTTGTATCATCAAAACCCCAGAGTGCGCGGTTGTGTGTGTGTATGGTTTGCGTGTGTGCGTGGGTGTGTGTGTCTGTATACGTGTATGTGTACGTGTGTGTGTGTGTGTGTGTGTGTATGTGTCTGTATAGCAAAAACACAAAAACTAACAAAAACAACAAAAAAAACAATAACAGGGTATGAAGGAAGAGAAATAGGAAGGTAATAAGAAGATTCATCGTTATGGTAACAGCGCCTACCAGGCAGGTTCTCTTTTTTTTGTTTTGTTAATCAGGGGGGGGGGTTAACACGGAAAAACAACAACAACAACAACAACAATATTCAAGGATTGGGTTTGGACAAAAAAAAAAAAGAAAAAAAGGAGGCAGTTTTTACACTACACTACTGTTGCTGCCACTGTTGCCTACTGTAACAGACGACGATGATGATGATGATGTCGATAATGCCAGCTTCTGTTTTAGCTGACAATCTACAATCTATAATACAGCCTCACAATTATATTGATATATATATATATATATATATATATATATATATGTGTATACATATGTATATATATATATATATATATATGTATATATATATATATATATATATATATATATATATATATATATATATATATATATATATATATATATATATATAATATATATATATACACACATATAGATACATAACAGGCCACACACGTATACACAATGTTACATATATTACATGTATATATATATTATATACGTCTGCCGATAATGATACATCATACGGTTTATTATATACAAGCAATTGTAATGTAAATGAGTACATTGGAAAATAGTGTTGTGGTAGATACTAGCTAGTTAAGTAGTTACTGCTACTATGTTGCGTGGGTGTATGAGTGTGTGTGTATGTATGTATGTATATATATATATATATATATATATATATATATATATATATATATATATATATATATATATATATATATATATATATTTCGTTTTGGGATTTGGTTTGCAACATTCTTACAGAATATATATATATATATATACATACACATACATACATTGACATGCATATACACGTACATATATTTAAATATACACATATATACATATACATACATATATTTATACGCACACATACTTACATACACGCATGCATATATATATATATATGCATATACACGTGCATATACATACACAGGTATTCATACACATATACACGTATATACATGTATACACAAATCCACATACGCATAGTTACATACATACATATACATATACATACATATGCATGTACATACACACATATACATATACACACAAACAGATTCACATCCATAAACATACATATGCATTAGATACATACATGTATACACGCATACGGACACACACATGTACATACATACACACACATGTATAAAAACAGACATATACATACACACACATGCACAGCACACGTTTAAACACGGAAACACACACACACATGTATACACATAGGTACATACACAAGCACATATACATACACAGGCACATGTGTGAGTGTGTTTCCCTTCCTTGATGGGGTTCAAACGATGTAGACCTCTCTCAAATGTAGCACTCAATACCCATATAATGTTTCAAGTCTTTTATTGAAGACATTTCATCACAATTCTTTCCCATTTCATAAGTTTTTTCTAATTATACTTGAAAAAAAACCTGAGTTAGAAACAATTGGAGTGTAACGACTTCAATTACAACAACAACAACAACAACAACAACAACAACAATAATAATAATAATAATAATAATAATAATAATAATAATAATAATAATAATAATAATAATAATAATAACAACAAGAACATTCAGAGAGCGCAAACCTCCGCCAAGGCAACAGCAAAGTCCTCTCAATGATTAGCCAGAGATGATTTTAAAATGAGAATATCTGAAATAAACTTGACTGCTCTCACAAATGAGAATACTAAAAATGAACCCGACCGCTCTCAAAAATTAAGTAAGAAAAAAAGAAAATCAAGAAAACTAATCCAGAATCCTTGTCCGGTACCGGATCGATCCCAAAAATCTAATCAGTTCGTGCCAGTCACGAGGCCAAACATTCCTCGAAAGTTTCAGCCGAATCCATCCAGCGGTTCTTGAGATATCTTGTCCACGGACAAAGAAACAAACACCACTGAAAACAATACCTCCGCCTCTGCTAAGACGGAGGTAACAACAGCAACAACAACAACAACAATAATAATAATAATAATAATAATAAATATACATATATATGTTGTCTTGTAGCTTTGAAATTTGAATTCTTCCTATTTTATTAAGCCCTTTGCTAAGGACTTAGCACAGAAAAATATTCCTGTTATAATCTACGTAATATTCTTATCACTGATGTGTGTTCCTCTTCAGTCTTGTGGGAATCTTTGCGTGTGAATTTGTATCGGTGCGTTTTATATATATATGTACATATTATTTTATATGTATTTGTATGTGAATGTATGTATGCGTGTGTGGGGGAGGAAGGGGTCTGTATGTGTAGGTGTGTGTGTGTGTATGTGTGTGAGAGTGGTGTGTGTGTATAATGTAGTGGACGTGCCAATGATGTATAAAAAATGAAAGAGGGAGGCAATTGAAAAACGCAATTATTGAACAGAGGGAAAAAAAAACAATGTTGAACGATGTTAGCAACAGTTTATATATATATATATATATATATATATATATATATATATATATATATATATATAAACATACGTGTATCACATCGTGTGTGCGCTTATATATATATAGATGTGTGTGTGTGTGTGTGTTTGTGTATCCTTCAACGGCCATCTGCATTCGATAATTGCTCTTTCAATCACCTTTCCCTGGCTATCTACTTTATACAATAAATCTATATAACATAATGGATCTTTCTACAACCAACCGACCGACCAGCCAGCCAACCAGCCAGCCAACCAGCCAGCCAACCAACACTGCTGTTTGTTACTTGTTCCTGTTTCAGCTTACGCATACACACAGAAATATATGCACACAGCCAGCTAGACACACACACACACACACATGTGTATAGATAGATGTGTGTATGTGTTATAATTTAGAAGAAACAGTGAAAGCTTGTTGTCATTGTAGTCACTCGGAGTTTCGAATGTCGGAGCAAAGAGCTATCAAACTCCGAGTACTATAATTACAACCTTTCACTGTTTGTTCTGAACTATAAAATATCGAGGCCTCATTCTTTTGTTGTTACATGCTGTTATTATTATTATTATTATTATTATTATTATTATTATTATTATTATTATTATCATTATTATTATTATTATTATTATTATTATTATATATGTGTGTGTGTGTGGATGTCTACACACACACACATATATATATATATACATTGATACGATACATATGTGTGTATACTCTCTGCAAAGCAAACACACACCAACCCCTTTCCGTGGACAAACAAAAGATGCAAAAAAAAAAACACGACTCAAGACGGGATGATGATTATGATGATGATGATGATGATGACGACGATAATTGACAACAACAACCACAAAAACAACAATAGTAGTATTAATAATAATAATAATAATAATAATAATAATAATAATAATAATAATAATAATAATAATGGTGGTGGTAACGGAGTAGTAATAGTAGCAACAGAAGTAATGCAACACATGAAGAGGTTCCCCCCCCCCACTTCCTCTCTCAACCTTTCTAATGTCTAATCGTTACCTCTTATCTCCATTCTCTTGTCGCTGTATAGCCCCAGGTCAGACCTGATCCAACAGACGCATTTCATCCATTAAAACCCCGCCTTTTTTTTCAGAGGTATCTAGGACGAAGTTATCTAATCTGGCTTTTGTCTGTTTGATCCTTTCTCTCTCTCTCTCTCTCTCTCTCTCTCTCTCTCTCTCTCTCTCTCTCTCTCTCTCTCTCTCTCTCAACCCTCCACATTATTTACGGCGGTATTGTGTGATTTGAAGGAGACTTAGCTGTTATTTCTAGCGACCGTGAAGTGCCACCCAGCAGTATTACAGACGATGTTTACTGCCATAACCATCCGGCCTTGTACATCAAGAGCTTACATTGTCCCAATGTACCCTTCGATTTTGAAAACCACTGCCTTGAAAACGTTTGATTTCAGGGAAATTTGGCTGTTATTTCTAGCAATTCGAAGTACCCTGCGTAAAACACATATTGTCGGTGTTTAGCCCTGATCAAGTAGTCAAAGGTGTTCCTGCTATGATGACCTCGTCTTTTTAAAACGGCAATGCTTGATTAATTTAGGAAGATTTCGGCTACTATTATTTATAGCAGGTCAAACAGCCACTTAGTGATTCCGTCCTTTGTTCGTTCTGTCCTAACTGAACGATGAACAACGAAACAACCCCGAACATCGATTGTCAAATATATACAAAATAACATTAAATAATTATATAAAAAAAGCACCCCCTCTAATCATTATTACCCAGAGCCTTATTTCTACCTCTGACCATATATATATACATATATATATATATATATATATATATATATATATATATATATATATATATATATATATATGTATATGTATGTATGTATGTATGTAAAAATATTACTAGTATTACAAAATTCACTGAACGCAAAAGGTTTTTATATTGATATATCTATAGACAACTTTGTCACACACACGCATATACATATATTTACACAGACACATATACAAAGGTACATATATACACATTAGCGTGGATACCTTAATCGGGGTCCCATGGTTTTCATATACGTACAAAAAAAAACGTACAGGAGTATCATCTATTATAAATCTCACTGAATATATATAGAAAGAAGGCTGCTTTCATTGATGTGTTGTATAAAGGATAACTCACCGTTACACACATATTCAAATATACACAATTATACATACCCCCTATAATGTACAATTGCAGTTTCTATAATTATACACACATACACACACACATATATACATATATATATATATATATATAGTGACAAGGGTCCCTTGATAAATTCTTTAACTGGTACCCCCTCTATTCGGTAATGTCTGCTACCCTATCTCTCTATTCTTCAACATTCTCTCTATCTCTCTATCTCCTCTCTACTCTACAAATCCGTTCTCCTCTGTCTGTCTGTCTATCTCTCTCTCTCTCTCTCTCTCGCTATCCGTACAGTTGCCAGCCAACCATATAAATATTGCAGCCGCTTGCTGTTGTAGACCTTAAAACTAACACCATCATCTTCATCATCATCACCAACACCGCAACCACTTACAACAACGACAACCACAGCCAACCACATCTACAACCACCACTACCATCAATAGCGAACCGACACCAACCTACCAACTTATCAGTCACCAGTCACCAGCCACTGGTGTTGAGATAGTAGTAAGATAGATACACCGTGGTGCAGCAGTCTGTAATAGTAGCAGCAGAGATTGTTGTGTGTAGTATCGGCATTTACATACTGACACAACATCACTTCTTGGTGCCGATGGAGCTGATGTTATTGGCGAACATGAATCTACAGATGCGTATGTGTGTGTTTACATACATACATACATACATACATACATATGCATGCGTGCATGGAGGTATACGAATATGGAAAATAAACGTGTGTATGTGTGGGTGTGAGTGTTATTTAGCCGAGAACACTACAGGTGTTACTCAACGCACGAGTGTTTCGTGCCAAAAAGCACTTGCCGAAATTTGGCACGAAGAGCTTTGGCACGAAACTTAAGGCTCTTGAGTAACACCTGTGATAGTCCCGGCAGATAGGAACAACAAGAATTACAAAATTACATATGCTCTGCTTTACGTATTGAGCTCTCTTCCTCCCGCTAGCGAAAAACCAAAGGTGTGTGTGTGTGATTTGAAAGAGTGAAATATAATATAAACAAAGAAATCTACAATTATAGAAGTCTATATGCATAAATATATACGCGTGTATACACACAACATATATACATATACATATATATATAAAAAAAAAAAAATATATATATGTATATATACACTCACGTATGTACACATGAGGTGTGGTGTAGAGATGAATGGACATAAAGGCAGGTAGGTCTATAGCCCGATATAGGTAACCAGATAAATATAGACACACACACAAACACTATACATACAAACATACATACATACATACATACATATACATACACACACACACACACACATATATATATATATATATATATATATGATACGTGTTATATAGAGAAAGGTAATAGGGTATCCTGAGTGAGTTACTAACCCGTGCATATGGCCAGTTTCTTTGCAAACCAGTCACCTTGCATTTATAGAAAATCTTTGATCCATTCGTGCAACAGAAGATAGCGGTGTGTATATATATATATATATATGTGTGTGTGTGTGTGTGTGTGCATGTATGTATGTATTTATGTATGTGTATATGTACGTGTGTGTGAATGCACGTACATTCAGATTCATACATGCATACACACATACGGTATACACATAAACCTTGTTATATATGCACAACTAATGTATATACATATATGCGAGGTAGTGAAAACAGTATATAAACCAACATACAAGGATTCAATCGTGTTCTGCCATAGAACACGGAACATACATACATACATACATACATACATACACGCACATACATACATATACACGCGCACGCACATGCATACATACATACATGCATACATACATACATTCACAAATACATACATCCGGAATCATTCGTACATACATACATACATTCATACATACATACATACATACATACATACATACATACATACATATATACACACGCAGATTCTTGCTTGGATATCGAAAGAAAATTGTCGACATGAAGAAAGAAGCATTTCGTCAATGAAAACATAACAACATATAAAATTATATATACGTGTAGAAAATGAAGAATGAAAGCTATAAATACATAGGTATATGTGTATATATATATCCATTCACATCTTGAAGCCGGGATCTTGATGCTCTGGGGGTAATACCGTAGTTGCCATCTGTATATGCATATCTACATATAACTGTGTGTGTATGTCTGTGTGCGTGTGTCTGTATGTGTGTAGTTTTCACTAAGATGCGCGAATAGATGAGAGCAACTACTACTACTACTACTACTACTATTACTACGACTACTGCTGCTGATAGTGTTGTTGTTGTTGTTTTGTAGCTGCTGCTACCGCGCCTTCTGCTTCTTCTTCTTCTTCTTCTTCTTCTTCTACGCTCCCCCGTCGTCGTCTTCGTCCCCTTCACAACCTTTCGCTATTTTCTTCTACCCACTTACTTTATTCGTCTGTATTTTTCTCTCTTCTCTCTCTCTCTCTATCTCACTCAATCACACACAAACACACACACACACACACAAATACACATACATACATACATACATATATACACGTTTATATATTTACATATATATATATATATATATATATATATATATATATATATATATATATATATATATGTGTGTGTGTGTGTGTGTGTGTTCAGCGATAGTGTTTCACGAATCTAACATCGTGAGTTTAAACATTTGATTATCCATGCAATTAGCAGTCAAAAGCTCCCTCTAAGAGTGTGTGCGTATATATATACATGAATATACACGTATATATACATATACATATACATATATATATATATATATATATATATATATGTATGTATGTATGTATGTATGTATGTATATATATATATATAGAGAGAGAGAGAGAGAAAGAGAGAGGGAGACTCTTAAACACCACACACACTGCGTATATCTCTCTCATACCCTGTCTTTCTCGCCTCTCTCTTTCTCTTCCTACTTCTTTCTCTCTCTCCCTCTCTCTCTCTCTCTCTCTCTCTCTCTTTCTCTAGCAGGGAGAATTAAATCCTCTGATCACGCTTCCCTACACTTTTCACCGAACTACTACTACTACTACTACTACTACTACTACTACTACTACCACTACTACCACCACCACCACCAACAACAACAACAATAAAACCAAGGACACCACCACCGCTACCAACACTATTCGTGGTTTGCTCGACCTGCTAGAAACAACAGCTAGATCTCCCTCAAATCCTACACCTCACTTGTCTTTCAACAAAGAAACGACACACTTGCACGGTATAGTCCCAGATACCCTAATCCTGAAACCAAGACGAAGGTGTAACAATGCTCTGGAACTCTTTTCATCATATGGACTGCTTAACACGGACTGACCTGGGGTTAAACGACAAGAAAACAACAGTGTGAGCTCCTACATGGATTCTCGGCCTGCGAGAAATAGCAACCTAAATTCATTTCAAATCCCTACCTCCACCTCATAGTCTTTGAAAAAGAAAGGCAGGATGGTTACGGCTGGAAGTGTTTTGAGCTCAATCAGTTATTTCTTACTACTACTACTACTACTACTACTACTACTACTACCACCACCACATTAACAACAACAAGCTCAAACGCAACAGCATTTACAGAGAGACGTCTACATGTCTAAAGCATTGCTACCAGCGCTACTACTAACATGAAGGACACATTGTGATAATGTAGTCCTAGATATACCTTGTCTGAAAAAATAAAAGGAAAAAAAAAAAATCCAGATGGTCGTGGCTGGAATGCTGTCGACCATAGATAGGTCAACTTGATCAGAGCGAATCTGGAGCTAAACAACTGCGACGACGACGATGATAACGATGATGATGATGATGATGATAGGGATGACCATCATTACCATCCAGTGACCAAAGAGAGAGGCCACTGACAGGAAGGGCAGAGGGTGGAGTTACTCGACCAGCTAGAAATAGCAGCCAAAGTCTCTCCTTTCTCTCCCTCTCTCTCTCTCTCTCTTTAACGGTGACTGAAACAAAGCAGGACACATTAGCGGATAACGTTATACAAGATTTAAATGATATATTTTGGATGGGCATGGCTGGAGCGTCTTTGACCACAGGTTAGCTGGATCAGGCCAGACCTTGGGGTGGGAGGCAAACATCACCATCATAATAATAATGATAATCATCATCATCATCATCATCATCATTATCATCACCACAACCACCACCACCACCATCAGCATCATCAACATCATCATCATCATCATCATCATCATCAATGTGATGTCAGTGAGTGAAGTGTCCTTCCTTTTGCCACAACTACCAGCATCTTTGCAATTTCACTGCAGTGTCACAACAACCATGACATCTATGTAAAACAAGATAAACTGCCACCTTCACCACCACCATCACAATCACCACCACCACCACAACCACTACTACCACCACTATCACCACCACCGATACAACCACCAGAACCACTACTATTACTAACAACAACAATAACAGGGATGGCACTTCCAGAGAATGTTTTTTTTTTATATATCTTGTCAGTTCTTACAAATGTAGTGCAGAGTGGTGGTGGTGGTGGTGATAAAGAGGGAAAACAAGGAAGAACAAGACAAGAAGCACCACCAAAATCTACAGCTGTCATGACACCACTGCTTCATCTTTTCTTTCTTCTTCACGCTACTACTACTACTACTACTACTACCACCACTACCACTACTCCATACCGACAGATAGTAGCCGTGCTAATAATAATACGGCATTATGCGGTACCTTGTAGTAGTAGTAGTAGTAGTAGTAGTAATAGTAGCAGTATTAGTAGTATGTTTGTATGTATTGCTGACCACTACTACCATTATCAGTTATCATAAATTAGTAGTGTGTGTGTGTGTGTGTGTGTAAAGGTGTCATCATTTCACGTCCCTCAGGTTGGGTTTGTTTACCTGATGGAATATTGTCACCTCGGTCTCCAGCTTACTCTACTTGTCTACCTATCTATCAATAATCAATCAATCTTTCTATTATCTATTTATCTATATTTATCTAATCATCTATCTTTCTATCTATCTATCTATCTATCTATCTACCTGTCTATTTATCTTCCTGTCTAACTGTCTGTCAATCTGTCTGTTTGTCTGTCTGTATGCATGAATATATGTATGAATGTGTGTGTGTATGTGTGTGTTACATATATACATATATATATATATATATATATATATATATATATATATATATATTTGTCTTTCAATCAATCAGCCAATCAATCTATCTTTCTATCTATCTGTGTCTGTTTGTCTGTACATATGTATGTATGTATGTATGTATGTATGTATGTCTGTATCATCATCATCATCATCATCGTTTAACGTCCGCTTTCCATGCTAGCATGGGTTGGACGATTTGACTGAGGACTGGTGAAACCGGATGGCAACACCAGGCTCCAGTCTGATTTGGCAGAGTTTCTACAGCTGGATGCCCTTCCTAACGCCAACCACTCAGAGAGTGTAGTGGGTGCTTTTACGTGTCACCTGCACGAAAACGGCCACGCTCGAAATGGTGTCTTTTATGTGCCACCCGCACAAGCCAGTCCAGGGGCACTGGCAACGATCTCGCTCGAAAATCCTACAGGAGCCAGTCAGGCGGTACTGGCAACGGCCACGCTCAAAATGGTGCATCTCATGTGCCACCCGCACAAGAACCAGTCCAGGGGCACTGGCAACGATCTTACTTGGCTTGCCGGGTCTTCTCACGCACAGCCCATTTCCAAAGGTCTCGGTCCGTAGTCATCGCCTCGGTGAGGCCCAATGTACGAAGGTCTTGCCTCACCACCTCAGCCCAGGTCTTCCTGGGCCTACCTCTTCCACGGGTTCCCTCAACTGTTAGGGTGTGGCACTTTTTCACGCAGCTATCCTCCTCCATTCTCACCACATGTCCATACCAGCGCAATCGTCTCTCTTGCACGCCACAACTGATGCTTCTAATGTTCAGCTTTTCTCTCAAGATACTTACACTCTGACGGGTATTCACATTGACATTACACATCCAACGGAGCATACTGGCTTCATTCCTTGCGAGCTTACGTATGTCCTCAGCAGTTACAGCCCATGTTTCACTGCCATGTAGCATGGTTGTTCGTACGCATGCGTCATACAGTCTGCCTTCTGTATGTATATATATATATATATATATATATATATATATATACATACATGTACATATATATGCATATACTCATATATTGTTTATATATATATATATATATATATATATATATATATATATATATATATATACACATATATATATATATATGCCACTCTTTCAATCAGTCAATCAATCTATCAATCAATCTATCTATCTATCTGTCTGACTGTCTGTCTGTCTATCTGTTTATCTAGCTATTTATCTCTCTATGCATCCATCTATCAATGTATCTATCTATCTATCTATCTATCTCCCTATCTACCTACATCTCTATCTATCTATCTATCTCTTTCTACCTCTCTATTTATCTGTCTGTCCATCCATCCATCCGTCTATTTGTCTGTCCATCTATCTATCTCTCTATATGCACATACAAACATGGACTCACACACCCACACACAGACACATGCCTATCTTTCTCATTATTAATCATTCCTCTCTCTCCCGTTTTTTACTCAATAAAACTCACTCTCTATTTACTGTCAGCCTGTGTTTTTGTTGTTTTATGTTTTTGCTTAACCTCAATGCCTATGATCAGAGGCATTCCTACCATGACCATCATGTCTAGGCTTTACTTCAGCCATAATATATATCGAAAACTATAATACCCCATGTGTCCTTCAGATATTGTTCACTAAATCATCCATAAACATTTCCTTCATCCATAGTATATCTAGGAATACATTATCCAGTGTGTCCTTCAGCCATGGTATATCTAGGACTATGTTATCGAATGTGTCCTTCAGCCATAGTA